>NW_022989862.1:0-155590 GCF_902827175.1 Gymnodraco acuticeps
TGGAGTCAGGACTCAGAGAGACACGAGGAGAGCTGGAGCTCTGATGGAGTCAGGACTCAGAGATAACGAGGAGAGCTGGAGCTCTGATGGAGTCAGGACTCAGAGAGACACGAGGAGAGCTGGAGCTTTGATGGAGTCAGGACTCAGAGAGACACAAGGAGAGCTGGAGCTTTGATGGAGTCAGGACTCAGAGAGACACGAGGAGAGCTGGAGCTTTGATGGAGTCAGGACTCAGAGAGACACGAGGAGAGCTGGAGATTTGATGGAGTCAGGACTCAGAGAGACCGAGGAGAGCTGGAGCTTTGATGGAGTCAGGACTCAGAGAGACACGAGGAGAGCTGGAGCTCTGATGGAGTCAGGACTCAGAGAGACACGAGGAGAGCTGGAGCTTTGATGGAGTCAGGACTCAGAGAGACACGAGGAGAGCTGGAGCTTTGATGGAGTCAGGACTCAGAGAGACACGAGGAGAGCTGGAGCTTTGATGGAGTCAGGACTCAGAGAGACACGAGGAGAGCTGGAGCTTTGATGGAGTCAGGACTCAGAGAGACACGAGGAGAGCTGGAGCTTTGATGGAGTCAGGACTCAGAGAGACACGAGGAGAGCTGGAGCTTTGATGGAGTCAGGACTCAGAGAGACACGAGGAGAGCTGGAGCTCTGATGGAGTCAGGACTCAGAGAGACACGAGGAGAGCTGGAGCTCTGATGGAGTCAGGACTCAGAGAGACACGAGGAGAGATGGAGCTTTGATGGAGTCAGGACTCAGAGAGACACGAGGAGAGCTGGAGCTCTGATGGAGTCAGGACTCAGAGAGACACGAGGAGAGCTGGAGCTCTGATGGAGTCAGGACTCAGAGAGACACGAGGAGAGCTGGAGCTTTGATGGAGTCAGGACTCAGAGAGACACGAGGAGAGCTGGAGCTTGATGGAGTCAGGACTCAAAGAGACACGAGGAGAGCTGGAGCTCTGATGGAGTCAGGACTCAGAGAGACACGAGGAGAGCTGGAGCTCTGATGGAGTCAGGACTCAGAGAGACACGAGGAGAGCTGGAGCTTTGATGGAGTCAGGACTCAGAGAGACACGAGGAGAGCTGGAGCTTTGATGGAGTCAGGACTCAGAGAGACACGAGGAGAGCTGGAGCTTTGATGGCAAACACTGACGGTTTATTTGGAGCTTCGGCTGGAGAATTCACAAGACATGTCACCGTGTCTGACAACACGGTTGAGATGCCACAATCAATTCTGAAGAACTCTCCTGTAGCTCCAGGTTTGAACTATCAGAGTGTAATAATCAACATTCTTCATCAGCGAGACTAAACAATGATGGACCCTGAATCTATCTAGAGCTGTCGTCCATAAATAATGTGCGCCAGGGAACCTCCGTCCCTGAACAATAAACTACCTCATGGCGGCTTGTGCTCGGTCATAGACTGGCAACAACAATGCGCCCAAGCTGCTCCTCCTTAAGAGAGATAGCAGCAATACCCAAGGCCGTAGACCAGGGGTCTCAAAATCAAGGCCCGTGACTTCATTTCATGTGGCCCACAAGAGCTTCCAAAGAATATAATATGATTATTATACGGTTACATCCCGTTTTACAGAAGCACGTTGCCCATAAACTACATGTCCCACAATGCATCTCAAATTTGACTTTTTTTATCTTCAAAATAAGCCTTTTTCTCAAATCATTTTGTGACATTTTCACTGAAGAGACTTGCAATTATTTGCCCTAGACTTCTGCACTCAGACGCAGTTATTTATGAAGTTATTACCGTATCCGATAATAATCCAATGCAGAGGCAATAATGTAATATAATACATTATTTAATATATATAAATGTATATTTATATAGTCTTAAAGTTACAACCGGCCCTTTGAGTGCAACCATAATGCTAATGTGGCCCGAGATGAAATTGAGTTTGACACCCCTGCCGTAGAACTATGCCGGGAAAAGAGACAGTAAAGAGAGAAAACGATGAAGTGTCAAAGGTTGAATACGTAAGCAAATTATTCCCCAACACTGAAGATTATTTTCTAGATTAATTGTTTAAAACATTTAAGAAACATAGAAAAATGTCCAACCATGTTTCTCAAAATTCAACGTCATGTCGTAAAAAGTCTTGTTTTGTCTGCAAAAGACTCAAAAATATTCAATTTCAGATTAAATAATGCACAATAATGCAGGAAATCTCAATAAATGAGGCAAAAAAAACGCATTTTCTGCCATTTTTGCATGAAAAGTTACCTTAATTACTAACTGATGATTCTTTCCATCTTTTATTCATATTTTCTAGATGAATCTGTCCGACGCATTCCCTTTAGGACATAATAATAATAATGGGTTCCATTTATAAAGCACCTCATATTTGACTCCAAATCCCGAAGTGCTACAAGTGGTGAGCATGAACAGTATAAATAAACATTACACAATACGGTCAAATTAATAAAAAGCAATAACAAATAAATAAATAAAAGGGTGTGATAAGAAGGTCTATGCAAAGGCTCTTTTGAAGAGATGGGTTTTGAGGCCTTTTTTAAAAGCCTCCACGGTCTGTGGTGCTCTCATTTGGTCAGGGAGAGCATTCCACAGACTGGGAGCAGCCGAGCAGAAGGCCCGGTCTCCCATAGTACGGACATTTAGCCAAGAGCACAGTTTCCAAATGTTAAGTATAGACATCAGAACTGTCTTCAATATCAAGAACGTTTGTGTTCTAATATCTAAACAGACAGTAATAATGATGTTCAGTGTATTTGGGGAAGGATATGGGGAGGACAGCGGCAGTTACGATGATGCAACGTAGCGTTCATTAAGATTGGTCAAGAAGAGCTGGTGAAATCCAAAAGGTGTGTGAGGGTGTGTGTGGACATCCTGGAGACAGTGGGGTGTCAACTGCCAACTGTGTGCGTGTGTGTGTGTGTGTGTGTGTGTGTGTGTGTGTGTGTGTGTGTGTGTGTGTGTGGTTGTGTGTGTGTGTGTGTGTGTGTGTGTGTGTGTGGTGTGTGTCACAAGCCCTGACTCTTAGAGAAGAGCTAAATACCAAACGCTTGTTATGTACAAAACGGTCACAAATCATAACAAACACACCGCCGGTCAGCTGATCCTTCACATCCTCAGCTGAAAGACGACAACACATGTCTTGCTTATGCAATGAGAGTTTTACTGATGTCATTATGTGAATATATCAGACTTATGTTGGCCTTTTATAAAGAATATAATATCAGGGATTCACTTTAGGCGCTTTCACACCCAGAGTACTTTTCCCAGGAATAGTTCCTGGGATTTTGCGGTTCACACTAAAAAGATCTGGACTAGAACTTATTCATGAGACCTTTTCACCCCCTTTTTAGTCCCTACTAGAGAGCAGGTACTTTCCTGGGGAGGAAAAGGTTCCAATTTCTGATTGGCTGGGCGGATTGTAAAACCACGCCCCGTAAACTCGGATAAAGTGTTGTGAAGCCGCATTGTATTTGCTGGCATTAGCATTATTAGCATTAGCTCCGCGCACCAACGCAGATGGCAACACAACAAAAAACATGGGAGCGGTGGAGATGAGGAGGTGTCGGCGTTTCTGGCGATTTACTCGGAAGGCTTCAGTAGAAAGCCGAGTCCCCAACTCCGGGGACTTCGGGTGGCAGTAATACATAGATATATAATAAAACACTAGATGGCTCAAGGGGATCGCCAGCGTAGCTCACCGGTGGCCATCTTACCACAGTCAACAACTACCTGCTACAGCTGTTGTAAGGTGAGTGATCTGCACAAACATACTCTTAACTAACTCGCTGAAATCTTGAGTGATTTACAAACGGTTTGGTTTATTATAAACGGTTATTAGCATGGCTATGATACAGGAGGGTTAGACATGTTTGAAAAAAAAAGTCCATGATTGTAATTATAAGTATGCAGTATCATAACTACATCTTTGATGTTTATAACGAACCAAACCGGTTGAAAAATGGAGCAATCTACGGTTATTTCAATAGTGCACCCAGAGCCATAATGTTATGATGAAGCGAGCTTGCCTGTGGCAAGATGACCGCATGTGGCAACGTCGGTCTCCATTGGCCAGCAGCGCGGGTGAGTCATCTAGTGTGTTATAGATATCTATGGCAGTATACGCCGTGAAGTTGTTTGCGGCCTGCCAGTAAACCCAAAGCAGAAGAAGAAGAAGAAGAAGTGACGTCAGCGGCTTCATTTGCCTAATCCTCCCTCAGGGATTTATTCCGGTGTGAACGCGATCTGTTACTTAGTTCATGAGAACTAAAGAGTTCTCATGAACTAAGTAGGCAAAGTACTTAGGTGTGAAAGCGCCTCTTGCTCTGACATTAGTAGGAAAGGCGTAGAGGAAATAACATGTCTATTTAACAGTAATGCTTTGTTGTTTTTTGTAATATTGTCCGGAATGAACCCTTGAGACTCTAGAAGAATTATTGCAATCCATCTCATAATGTAGCTGTAATTGAGATGTTATTCTGTTTCAGCAGACAGTATGAAATAATGCAATTGCATGTCTGCACAGCTGGCCTTCTTTGTGCCAATCAATCACTACTTTTACTCAAATGCACAGAAACAGTGAAAGCACCACAGCGTGCATCTGGCTTTACTCAAATACAGAAGAGTCAGACCAAAAAAAACAGAACAGAGATTAATCTCCAGATGACAAGGAGACTAACTGGCTCCCTTAGAGAATGATATATTGTTCTTAAGAGGCTTTCGTGCAAGAATCTGCTTTCAATACTGGGAACATGACACAGACACTTTAATCTCTGCAGAATAACAACAATAAATGTCAACTCTTAAGTGGTTAAATATATCATTCAGCAGCTCAGGACATATGACGTATAAATCAAGACAAGAGAGAAGCAAACTTGAGTATCTGCTAAAAGAAATTACCAGATACTAATCCTACACCACTCTTAAACAAACAAGCGGTTACTTACTATATGGGTTTTAGATGCACTTTGCTTAAAGCAGACCTTTAAACTCATCATGGTTAACTGTGAGAAAACATAGCACCACAACCTGACACTATAACTCTATACTGCTTCTTCTCAATCAAACTATAGCAGCATTTTTGTTCCACAGGTCCCATTCAAATTAATTGAAAATAAAACCTAAAAGTGCAATTTCCTGCAAAGGTTTAAATCCGGGAATTAAGATAACAAAGGAGTTATAATTCCAGTGTAAAATACTGAATAAAAACTCACCGCTCAATACCCCAATTACATCCAATTAGCAGCATGTTAACGTTCCTTTGCATTTAACCGTTACTGAGATAGTATTTTGTTCTCACGTTTGTCCAGAAACACCTGCTTCACACTCACATACTGACGCACAAAACAACAACTCCTGAGGTCAAGTGGCCCTTGCTCAACACCACCCAGTCGGTGGTTAGTGAGTAGGTGGAGTATTACTCATTCACACCTCGCAGCTTGAAAAACTAGTGTGAGAACTAAACCACTGACCCTAGATCAGTTCCCAGCACCGACTCCTCTGCAGCGGGCAGTGTGGGAGAAAATATACGCAATACATCACATGTCACTTGTTAGAACGCTTTTAGTCCAAACGACTCAATACTCAATACTGTGGGCAATCCCCACAGGAGCAATTTGGGGTGAAGTGTCTCAGGGACACAACCGACATGCTGACTGCAGTGGGGTTTGAAACCTGACCCCCTGATCCTCATACACCCACACGCACACACCCACTGCGCCACACCGCCTCCCTCCACCTGCATATAAATTAAGAATAGTTCACTAGTATTGATATAAGTCAGGTTAGGGTTGGGCCATACATAGAAAAAAATAGATTTCTGGTGAAGTATTTCAAAAAAAGATCATTAGTAATGTGGTTATAATGAATTAATAGGAAAAGGTGAATATAAGAACAGCTAATAACAGTCACTAATATTCAAAAATAGACATCACTTCACTGTTAATGCAGGCCTAAAAACAGGGAAATACACTTGTGTGATATTACAGTATCAGAAATATAGGATAGTATCTAGTCTCACATCAAGATAACCGATAAAATATCAAAAATATTGTCAGTTACTAGTAGCATTTCTAATATAATTGTACCACTTTTGGTGACGTTTGAATTAGCAGAACAATGGTTTGGTTTACTTAAGGAGAATGTACCGTTATTTATTAGCTGTTTTGAGTTTTTTAACCTTCATGGTTTTATTCGCTTACTACTCGCTGAAGCATAATGTAATATTGCATGTCGTTGGAGTTAGTTTTTTGAATGCACTTTTTGTAAGACCCCCTTGGATAAAAGTCAATGAAATGTAATGTAGAATAATAGCAGCTGAAAATTATCCAACGTTTAAGGAAATGCAACATCTTTGGTTCCTTCACCTAAATGGGTGACAAAGGATCCAGAAAAAAGCGTTTTCATTCACACCTACAAAAACATTAAGAGGCATCTTATTACATTACATGTCACTTGTTAGATCCGAGGACAAAGCGGGGATTTGCAACAGCCTCCCTATCATCATCTTGAGTTGATCAATGGGGCCCAACAGTAACTACTTCTTCACTTTCATTGTCTACTTCTCCCACACTCACTTTATCAAGCAGATAATCTACCGTATAATGTACGAGGCCGTGCTTTTTCACAGGCAAGGCAAGTTATTTATATGCACTTTTCAAGTCACACAAGGCAATTCAAAGTGCTTTACAAAAAATGAAAGAGATTAAAGAAATATGGCATATTAAATCAGTTCATTAAAAGAAAAGCTAATAAAATAAACATTAAAAGAAAAAATACAATGGATAAAAGTTACAGTGCAGTCTAAGATATGAATTGTTCAATTAAAGCAGGCGACAAAAAGAAAAAGTCTTCTTGCTGATTTAAAAGTAGTCAGAGTTGCAGCGGACCTGCAGGTTTCTGGGAGTTTGTTCCAGATATTTGGAGCATAATAACTGAACGCTGCTTCTCCATGTTTAGTTCTGACTCTGGGGACAGAAAGCTGACCAGTCCCTGAAGACCTGAGAGATCTGGATGGTTCACAATTTAGCAGGAGGTCAGAAATGTATTTTGGGCCTAAACCATTCAGTGCTTTATAAACCAGCAGCAGTATTTAGAAATCTATCCTTTGACACACAGGAAGCCAGTGTAAAGACTTCAGAACAGGAGTGATGTGATCCACTTTCTTAGTGTTAGTGAGGACTCGAGCAGCAGCGTTCTGAATCAGCTGCAGCTTCCTTCAACAAAGACTCTTCTCGGAGAAAACACTCCGACTTGATGCCCACAGATTCAATCTACGCTGAAACAGAAGCAAAAAAAACCCATCTCTGCCTCTTGTGATGTGCGGAACTCTGAAACAGGAAGTGGATACAGAAGAAGGGGAAGCTGCCCTATTTGATAACACAAAGTGGTGCAAAGACACACACTAAATATGACACATGTATAACAGATGACATTTACAGCGAAAAAGTGATGCAAAAACGTTTTAAATACAGTTTTATGTGAAGAAAGTCAACAAATCCTGTATGAGGTAATCACGGGCACATTGAACTAATGAATCAAAAACACTTCAGTATTTATGTAATAAAGCATTCAATCTGCTATCGGATGACGTAGACCTTGGCTCAAAGACACAGTCAGCACAAGTTCCTATTAAGCATCATAAAGCGCTTTCACACACAACATACGACAACAATAAATCTTCCTCGCCTCGCCCTTTCTGTTCGAGCTCTTCCTGCTGTGTGTATGCATCCCTGGCGTAAGGTGTGTGACATTATAGTGTGCAGAAAACAGTAAAAAGTCAAAGGACTTACGTGGCATGATCCCTTGGCTGACCAGCTCCTCTCGTGTTCGTCTCTGCTGGAGTTTGAGCTGGAGGACTGCATGGAGACAGGAGGTGAGAAAGAATGGGAGAAGAAGAAGGGAGTCAGTGACGGCCGGTGAGAGTAAGGAAACTGCAGCGATGGAGCTCTCAAAGCTTCCTTATTGTCCAGCGATCAGCAGTCTACAGAAATAAGCACACGCGGGAACACAGAGGCATTTGGACTAAGAACCTGCACTCAGTTCTTCATCACATCTCCCCCTTCAAACAGATGCTTTTTTTTAAAGTTTGGAGGCGGGTACAAGGAGGGCGTGAGCAGCAGACTGCACTTCCTGTTTCTCGACTTTATTTCTGTGTGCAAAGTGGGTGCAAGTGATTCTAAAAATAACTGTTATCTTTAGAAGACTCAGTAAAAAGTTCAACGATAAAAAGATACCAGCAGAAACCAGCAGAGGAAGGTCAGAAGAATAATTACATTGCAGAAATTGAAACAAGACAAGTAAAGAAATAGTGCAGTGGGTCGATTGCACCTTCATTTCAAAACAGGAAGTGCTCGTTACGTAACAGAGGCGGTGCGATAGTTACACAAAATACTTATTAGTCATGTCTGAGTGGGTTAGGGCACAGAGTGGCAAAGTTAGAACAGTCTGGTAATGACATCACTCTACTGAGATGCATGCTTTAACACCATGGAAAAAACACTTAATATCAAATTAGAAATAAACTAGAAATTAACTTAAAGGGCCCCTATTCTGCTCATTTTTATGTTCACATTAGTGTGTAGTGTCTCTACTTTAAAGAGTCCTCTCCTGCTGGATGTTCAGGTGTAATTCAAGCATATAGTGTCTCTACTTTAAAGAGTCCTCTCCTGCTGATGTTCAGGTTGTTATCAGTATGTAGGGTCTTACTTTAAAGAGTCCTCTCCTGCTGATGTTCAGGTGGTATATCAGTATGTAGTGTCTCTACTTTTAAAGAGTCCTCTCCTGCTGATGTTCAGGTGTATATCAGTATGTAGTGTCCTCTACTTTAAAGAGGTCCTCTCTGATGATGGTCAGGTGTATATCAGTATGTAGTGTCTCTACTTTAAAGCGTCCTCTCTGCTGATGTTCAGGTTGTATATCAGTATTGTAGTGTCTTCTACTTTAAAGAGTCCTCTCCTGCTGAGTTCAGGTGTATATCAGTATGTAGTTGTCTCTACTTAAAGAGTCCTCTCCTGCTGATGTTCAGGTGTATATCAGTAGTAGTGTCTCTAATTTAAAGAGTCCTCTCCTGCTGATGTTCAGGTGTATCTCAGTATGTATGTCTCTACTTTAAAGAGTCCTCTCCTGCTGATGTTCAGGTGTATATCAGTATGTAGTGTCTCTACTTTAAAGAGTCCTCTCCTGCTGATGTTCAGGTGTATATCAGTATGTAGTGTCTCTACTTTAAAGAGTCCTCTCCTGCTGATGTTCAGGTGTATATCAGTATGTAGTGTCTCTATCCATGTCTCCATGCTTTAATGTTCAAAAAGCTCTTTATTTTTCTCATACTGTCTGTGCTGCAGCACCTCTTTTCACCCTCTGTCTGAAACCAGAGCCCAGTCTGCTCTGATTGGTTAGCTGGCCGGCTCTGTTGTGATGGATCAACCGCTTAGAGATGTCCCGCCCCTTAGCCTATCACGTACAATGTGTTGGAGCGCTAGCCAATAGAAGTGTAATATAGTGATGTCACTATGTTCATGAAGTAAACAAAGGAGTTGAATAGAGGCGTTTGAAGACCCTTTACATGCACAATAACCTATATAACACACACAAAAAATAACAGGGCCTCTTTAAAAATTAGGAGGGATGCAAAATGTTATCTTTTAGTGCATTGTATTTCATGACGCCCTGGAGTATCAGTTTCAACATGGATATACTTTAGGGAAGTGACCCTTCAGTCAGTCTTACAGACACACACGCCCTCACCCCGAACAATGATCAGACTGTAAGGAACAGCTTGAGGGTCACACAGACACTGGCGGTGGTGTGATGTGTTTTCTGAGGGCGATAAGTAACTGATACTCTCTGAACGTCTTCCTCTGGGCTCAAAGCGGCAGCCTGTTTCCTTTTTTAAAGTCATTTACTGCCTATCTTCAAGTTTACAGTGTTCGATAAAATCAAAAGGAAGGAAGGAGTTTTTTTATAGACTAAACACTACTTTCACTGACGTGTGTGTGTGTGTGTGTGTGTGTGTGTGTGTGTGTGTGTGTGTGTGTGTGTGGGTGGGGCTGTTGTCGCCGCATTCATTCTGTGGCTTCACAAGAATTTCTCTGCGACACAAACAGCACCTGTTCCTTGCCACTAACAATGCAAGTTAGTGTTTGTAATCCCATATGACATAAGGACAGAATTATTTATATATATTATATATATATATATAGCTCTCATACCAAAATGCAGATTTTTCCCATGAAATGTTAAAGTGGTGCCAGAAAACAATATTTCTGTTCGTCAACAAAGGTATAATTACTCCAAAAATATGAAATTCGTGTCGCATAGTGTCAGACTGCATTGTTTTTTACGGAGCTCCTAGGTCACGTTGTTTACGTCCACCGCTATAATTATAATTATTTTAAATAGTTGTGTAAAAATGTTGAATTCATATATTATCTTTTAAAAGTGACCTATTATCTCAATATTGACAAAAACTATGACGATTTAAATTCTTGCAATTATCCAGCAGCCATAAACATTAGTGTTGCAGGCGAGCTAACCACCTAGCCGCCGTGCGTAGCTGCTGCTGCTGTGTTATGACAAACAATCGTGGACAGAAACGCGGCGAGTGTTAACGTCTCTGCAGCTACAGTAAATGTCATTTAACTTTGCTGGAACTCCTCTCTGGTGATCTCAGCCCTACTCTGTTTTATTTACAAGTGAGCATGCTCTACATCGCGAGGGATCAGGCTAGCTCTAGAGAAGCAATAACATGTCAGAGACGTAAACACAGCCCGGCTGCCTCGTCTATATGTTGCTCCAGCAGCTAAGAGACTCACTATTTCCACAGCGCCAAAACACACGGGCTAAAACACGAGCCTCAGAGCAGGACGAGACGCTGAGACACTTCCAGGGAAGAGGGGGATATTCTGGGAAAGGGAATCTTACACTCTGCCCCCACACTCACTCTGCATACTCTTTTACACTGAATGGACTTCCTTTAGCCGCTCCTCCTACACTTTCAAGTTTCACAGTGACACCTCTCATCATTTCTAGTGAAGGTGCGATGTGTGAAAAGCTGCAGTGGTGTTCAAACTGTAGACAGTCGATGTGGGGAAACCAAATCACACGATGCAGAGAAGTGAGAATAACTACATGACAAGCCAATAACATACAGACTTCATCTAACTTTAGAGATTTCTACCGGACTCTGATTTTGCAATGCATCATGGTTTTATGGGCATGTAAACATATTCAGTGTAAATGACGTAACGAAGTTGCCTTAATTAAAAGGAGTAACACGGTTAATGTCATAGTTCAATTGGATAAATGAATACTTTATTTCATGTTATTTATAATCGTTAAATATGGCATGATTTAATACAGTTTGTTTTACATCTTGGGCCGATATGCGTATGTGTTCTTGTGCCTAGGAACTAATGTTTGTTCATGTGCTGGTACTGCGTGTTTTGCTGTTACACTGTACAACTCCATGTGGGTTGACGTCTTTTTGAAGCTCTGCTGAGGTCTGTGATACAGTTTAGTGTGACGGGAGGTCTGTGACGAAGTTATGCAGAAAAGGAACTAAATTAATCTCCTTTCACGACAAGCGGCCAACGAGGTATTTGTTTTGTGTTTTCATGTTCTTGTTTTCATTCATATGTGTAGCACAATATGCTAATGTGTTTGGCTATGTATGCGTGTCATTTCGGTGTTGTAGTTCTCACGGCGTAACGGAAGAGGGAAGGCTACAGGATGAAAACTCCCAAGAAATAAACGCCCGTTTTAAAGAACCGACCTGTGTCTGTGTCGTGAAAAGAGCTACATTCAGTATTAATGTTTCATTGGATAGTGATGATGATTAACAATGCTTTTATCTAAATCAGGTTTGAGGTTCATTTAGGGAAAGGATGAAAAGGCAGGGCAGCTTTATTGGGATACTAGGCCACTGCAAAAACGCACTCATGAAGGGCTAAGGAGACAGCTTTTGACACAACGGTGAAAAGCAAATAAATATCCAAAGAAAGGCAAGTCAATTGTAATCCCTAGTTAGCAAACCTTTGATGTTTCACCTGATAAATAACAAATAATAACGTTTTGTTGAATGAATAGGTTAATCAGGTGATCATCAGTACTTAAACAATGCGGTCTTGCAAAGAAGGGCTTCATGCAGGAAGTGACATATCAAATGTTCCTTGTACCCAATACAAAACTGTCCAGGCTTATAGTTAGGTAGTAGTAAGATATGAAAGTTAGGGAATTCCTAGTGTATATACTGACTTAGGACACATGTATACATGTCCAACTTGTGCACAACACCATGATAACGTGAGAGTAGTAGGTAAAGGATAGAGAAGCATCAGGAGGACGGGGTCAGTGAGGTAGAGTCAGGTTCACGCTGGCCAACTAGGCTAAGCCTCCTGCGCTCATTTGTCATTAGTTCTAAACACGTCTGAGTTTGTCACTGTCCCTGCAGAGGCTTGGCACTGCTTAACACACACACACACACACACACACACACACACACACACACACACACACACACACACACACACACACACACACATCACTTCAGGAGACATTACATTGACTTACATGCATTTCCTGGAGACTTATCCTAACCTTAACCATAACCAACACATGCCTAACCCTAACCAAGTCTTCACCCTAAAATTAATGATTCCCCTCATGGGGACCTCCATTTGTCCCTATAAGGGAGGCGAGTCCCCACACGTGACTTTGTAAACAGATTTAGGTCCCCATAAGTATAGTAATGCTAGGCCACACACACACACACACACACACACTTTCCCTGAGTTACTGACTTGAATATGTTTAATTTAGTTAAGACAGACGTTAATATTTCTCTGAACAAATGCATTTTGGTTACAATGTATATATAGTTTTTAATGTTATATTTAATATATCATTTTCTATTTCTTTTCTTAATTTCTTTTTCAGTTTAATTACATTTAAAGGACAACAAAAAACACAGGTTCCACTGACCCTCGGCGTCAAAAACTGGCCTTGGCGTTTGAAATGTTATAATAGGAAAGCCTGTGAATGTCCTGCATGTGCTCATCGTTCAGAGCGGAGCATGACACCTGACTTTCCCCTGACTTTCCGATTTTTATATTTCTGTTGTAAATTATTGTCTTTTATTGTGATTGTAGTAATGTGTTTTTATTACATGTACACCACTTTGGCTCGACCAAAGATCGCTTTTAAATGTCCGCAGCAAATGTTTCACACATCAGTGAGAATGGAAAGAGGCCAGAGGGCAGGAACAGTACAAGGTTAAGGCTCCTCACACGTTGAGACGACAACAGGAGGGGTTGCAGTGAATACCAATTCTCTTAAAGTTCAAGAGGAAAGCAGCCATTTTCCCAGAGCTTTAATGGCTTGATGCAATTCCTGTCACTCTCACTTTCTCTACATGATGCCTGGCACCTTTAAAGAACTTAGCGGTAAGCAATAAGCAGCTTTATTAATAACTGAAAGCTATGCAGTGACTGATCATGCCAGCTGTTTTTTAAAGTACAAAACAATTCTTTCCACCTTTGTTTCATACTTTCCACTGGCTTTAATCTCACAGGAAGGCTTTGTTTCAGCTCTAGACGGTGATCTGAACCTCTGAACATCTCTTTAAATGTTAGTGATAAACAAAGTGAAGCTTGTTTAACTGTTATACTGACTGTAAGCCATTCCAAATAAGGCTATATTAGCATTGTAGTTTATATTATGTCATTGTTGGCTCTCTTAAGGTTTTCCTTTAAGTGGAAAACATGTCTTTAAGCCCTCAGAGTTAGTTCTCCTCTTGTTGTTGTGAAAAGGAATACACCATCACATTAAATACAGCCTAAAACACGCTGCTGCTACTACAACTACTACTACTACTACTACTGTTACAACTACCTACTGTTACAACTACTACTACTACTATTACAACAACTACTACTACTAATGTTAACAACTACTACTCTACTATTACCACTACAACAACTACTGTTACTACGACAACAACTACTACTACTGACAACTACTACAACAACAACTGCAACTACTACTACTACTACAACAACTACCTACTGTTACAACTACTACTACTACTACTACTACAACTACTGTTACTACTACTACAACTACTACAACACCAACAACTACTACTACAACAACTGCAACTACTACTACTACTACAACTACTACTACTGTTACTACTGCTACTACTACAACTACTACAACAACAACTACTACTGTTACAACTACTACAACTACTACTACAACTACTGTTACTACTACAACTACTGTTACTACTACAACTACTACAACTACTGTTACTACTACTACTACTACAACTACTGTTACAACTACTACAACTACTACTACTACTACTACTGTTACTACTACAACTACTACTACTACTACTACTACTACAACTACTACTACTACAACTACTACTACTACTACTACAACAACAACTACTACTGTTACAACTACTACAACAACTACTGTTACTACTACTAACTACTACTACTACTACTACTACTACTACTACTACTGCTACTACTACTACAACAACAACTACTACTGTTACAACTACTACAACTACTACAACAACTACTGTTACTACTACAACTACTACTGTTACAACTACTACTGTTACAACTACTACTACTACAACTACTACTACTATTACAACAACTACTACTACTAATGTTACAACTACTACTACTACTACTACCACTACAACAACTACTGTTACTACGACAACAACTACTACTACTGTTACAACTACTACAACAACTGACAACTACTACTACTACTACAACAACTACTACTGTTACAACTACTACTACTACTACTACTACTACAACTACTGTTACTACTACTACAACTACTACAACAACAACTACTACTACAACAACTGCAACTACTACTACTACTACAACTACTACTACTGTTACTACTGCTACTACTACAACTACTACAACAACAACTACTACTGTTACAACTACTACAACTACTACTACAACTACTACTACAACTACTGTTACTACTACAACTACTACTGTTACTACTACAACTACTACTACTACTACTACTACTACTACTACTACTGTTACTACTACAACTACTACAACTACTACTACAACTACTGTTACTACTACAACTACTACAACTACTGCTACTACTACTACTACTACAACTACTGTTACTACTACAACTACTACAACTACTACTACTACTACTGTTACTACTACAACTACTGTTACTACTACAACTACTACTACTACTACTACTACTACTACTACTACTACTACTACTACTACTGTTACAACAACTACTATTATTACTACTACTACAACAACTACTACTATTATTTCAAAAACTAGAAAACATAAAAGCAGCTACTTCAAATATGGATGAAATGATGGTTTTACATGTGTTAAGTGTTGATAGCTAATAGCTAGGGTCTGTTTCTTAATAACAACAATGCATAGGGAGAATTTAAGGGCAGACACTACAGGTGGATAGGACTTTTAACTGCTAGATATCACAATGAAACTTCAGGCTATGAATGATAAACTCTGACTCAACCCCTCTGTAGAAACCATTACAATTTACATTGAACTAGTCTGGTGTATTCTTTTAGTGCTTCAAAAGAGGAGATCTCCGACTCAAAAGGTATGGGGAAAACACTACTGTTGAGAAAGCTGCCTTTAACGATGTGTCCTGTACAAACTTTTAATTTAAAAAAAGACTCAATATAAGTCGGGTCAACTCATTTAACAGAGATATCACCATGAAATATCCCCAGTTGATTGCCTGTATTAAGAAATGCAGTTTTAAAATATGCAAAAAAAAGGCATCTAACCTAACTTTTAGTGAATCTAGGTGAAATCTACTAATCTCAAACAGCCAGAAAAGCTAAATTAAACACCTAAATGTGCATTTTTTTTATGTTTTCGTTCCAATATTGTGAAAGAAAACGTGTTAAGGATGCAAACTAGCCCAAACACTCAAAACTGACCAATGCCTGTAATGTCTCATCATCAGTGAAACACCACAGACTCCGCTATTTGCATGCATGGTTGCACACACTTCCTCAATTAAACCTAGTGGTTTAGTAGTCTGCCTATTTAACAGGTTTATCAGAGAGAACAGATAACCACTGCTACTTCCTTCCTACAGAAGCAAGTCAGCAAAATCTCTCGTGTTAGGAACGCCTCGACATCGGATTAGTATCGAAATGCACCTGTAGTCTGAAACACATGCACACAAATCATCGGAGGTGTGTTGTGTTTTTACTGACTGTGTGCGGCTCCCGATCGCCCACCTTCTTTCAGGCTGTGATAGACAAGTCTGTCCTGATCCAGGGTCAGTCCTGCCTTCTCCATGTCCTCTCCCATTGGAGGAGAGCCCGGGGGGGAGGGCTCATAGGACAGGCAATGGTTGGTGTCCAGCATTATCATTCAGAACGCAGATAAATTATGTGGTAAACATTGGACTTCGTCATTCAAATGCTGTCCACACAAAGTCCCAAATGTTTTCTGAAGAGGGGAGGATAGAGAAAAGTCCTTGATGTGTCAAAACTGCGAACAGCTGTCCCTTCAATTAGCCGTCCTCTCTCTCCAGGGGAAGGACGTGAATCAAATTCCTCGGAAGACCTCCAGTGAAAGTCAAAGAAAATCTCCCTTTAAAGCCGAAACGTGGAGGAAAAAACCCGCCTCTGTTTCTTTCCAAGTGTCTTCTGTATCGGAGGGATCGATTGGTCTGTCTCTCTCTCTCGTCCTCCTGCTCTTTCCTTCCCCTTGCAGTGGCAGCCGGCGAGTCACGACAGCGCCGGAGAGACCGCGAGGGAGGAGAGAAATCCTCAGGGCGAGTCGTGGATTAAAAGAGCAGAAGAGCTGAGGGGAGGAATATGAAAAAGAGGCCAGTGGCGAAGGAAGAGAGAGGACATAGCAGAGAGCTCGGCAGAGAGAGACTGCTCTGGTTGCAGCTCCTCCTGAAACACACACACACACACACACACACACGAGCAGGGAGTTCTGCCGATAAAGTTCTCCTGCTCAGCTGTTGCAATTCATTCACTGTTACAGGCTAAAGGGAGGGGGGGGGCTGCTACATGCTAACCCCTCTCTGTAAAACTCATTCAAACAGAACCAAATATCCAGTTTTTTTAACACCTACACGCAAAAATGATTTCATCTAAGGGCGGTTTTTATTGCTAACGCAGCAGTAAGTGTTTCAATGACGACCTCATCCGACATAATCGACCTTTGGCAAAGACTCTTAGGTAAATGTGATACGGGGGTGAATCACACGTTGACTTTTAGAGTCATTGATTGACTTTGCATCAACGCTGCAATTCTGAGATGGATTGTTGAGCAGCGTACCCTTGAGGGACTTTAGACCAATAGGAGCAGAGACACAGATTTGTCATCTGGTTGTCACCTGATGTGTGTTTGTTCCTTTGTTGAAGCGTATTAGTAGGAACACATTTGTAGATAATGCATGGATCGCTGACTCATTTGTGTCTCATTCACTTATTGGCAATGTCTGTGTTTGTAGATGTCACAGTTTGAACTTTTCTTTGTACAAACTCTTGATTTTTGTTGTTGCGGTCTAGTCCCACCACCAAAGTGTCTCTGGATCCCGCAGAATGCTGATGCTAAGCCGCCTCCCCCTCCCCCTTCTCTCTGTTTTAAATAGAAGGACCAGCTGGCCGTAAAGGGGCTATATTCAGCTCGGTATCACCTGTGCACCCGCAGGGTAGGGTTACTTTGAGGCACGCACGCGCACACGCACACACACACACCATGTATACATCACTTCAGGGGACATTACATTGACTTACATGCATTTCCTGGAGACTTATCCTAACCTTAACCATAACATGCCTAACCAAGTCTTCACCCTAAAATGAATGATCCCCCTCCTGGGGACCTCCAATTTGTCCCCATAAGGGAGGCGAGTCCCCACACGTGACTGTGTTAACAGATTTAGGTCCCCACAAGTATAGTAATGCTAGACCACACACACACACACACACACACACACACACACACACACACACACACACCCCCTTCACTGAATCAATGTTTCATGAGTCGCTGTGGAGATACTTTTATACAGTTCATTTCACTATACATTACGGCATAAATAAAACAAAGGCAAGAGTATAAATATCAAACATGAAAACTCACGAAAGTAGTGTGACATCACGGCTGGATCCCACAGGTGACACACACACACACACACACACACACACACACACCTGAAAACACAGACGAGCCCCTTGAACAAACGCTGGCTGGTATCGACAATAACTGTCTGTTGTGAGTGTGTGATTAGAGTCCACCTGCTGTTATGATTCACAGTCTGGGCAGGAAACAGAGATGACAGAGATGACAACACACACACACACACACACACACTCAGGGATTAGGATGTCGCCGCGTGGGTGACAATCTCAGCAACGCACACATCATAAACGAACACACTGCGTTCTTTATAGCTCCAAATTAACATGTTCACATTCTCACTTCAGTTTTCCTGCAACTGCACTTTTTCAACTTTTAATTTCATTGATTTAATCTGTGTTTCATACATAACAAAAACTCACAGGGCTATGATTTCAATGGCGATAAGCACATCATAGAGGACGGCGATACAGTCATGTATAAAATCTGTGTTGTTTGATGATTGTACACTGGACCCAGGGGCGAAAGCAGCCGTTTGCAGGGGCATTTTTATGGTTTTAGGGCTCATCGTGTGTGGGAAGCACAGTAAGGCTCTTTCCCATGACTTGACTAAACCATATTAGCACTGAGTTCGGGGCTATAGCCACAATTATGACTTAAAACTGTATTTTAAAATCAAAATGATCTCCTTGCACGCACTGGAGCACTGTTTTTGAAATGATCTACATCTAGCCAATAGAAGCGCAAAAGTTACATAGTGATGTCACTGTGTTACGGAGGTAAACAAAGGACTATTTACATGCACAAAAACCTATAAAACTGACTACAGGAAAGCCCCAAAAAGCACAATAGGGCCTCTTTAAGTACAGTTGTTATACACGTTGAATAAACCACAGTATTCAAGGATGTCGTCGTCATGCCTGGTCAATAAAAAGCAACCTTAGCGTACTTAAAGAGGCCCTATTGTGCTTTCCTGTAGTGTGTTTTTAGGTTTTTTCTGCTTGTAAATAGTCCTTTGTTTTCCTCCGTAACACAGTGACATCACTATGTAACTCTTGCGCTTCTATTGGCTGGATGTAGATCCTTTCAAAAACAGTGATTTAAAAATAAAACAGGGCCAGTTTGAAGTTTCTTTTTTTAGTAGTATTGACGTTATGTGTAAATTAATGAAGTGTAATGCATTTTTTAAATCTAAATACGTGGCACAGCTGGGCCTTTAAGTAAACTGTAAAGCATTAACCCATCACTGTACCCTGTATGCAAGGGCTGGTTTGCTTTCACTAACTGTACGGAGGCTCAGTCACTGGTACATTTTCATATACAAAGCCATGTTAGGGAAACTTCCATCCTATATCTGCTCCCTGATCTCACGGAAAATTGTAAGTGGCTACTGCCTGAGATCGCATGCTGTGGTTTTATTAAATGTGCCAACTGCTAGGACTGTCTTAGGGAAGACAGCTTTTCGATGCGCAGCTCCTCTGTCTGGAATAGTCTGCAAATTAAATGGAAACTGAACAATCTGGTGCCACTAAATGTTTTTAAAGCTCGGTTGGATGCTACTCAATCGGAAGCTATTGGTACCTGTTCATGTGGATAATTATGTAAATGATGCTGTATGATGTCCTTTTGTTGTTCTATTTATGTTTTATGTTTCATGTGGAACCTACTTGAGCAGGTCTCCCTTGAAAAAGAGATCAATGATCTCAATGGGATTTATCTGTATAAATAAAGGTTTGAAATGAAATGAAATGCTAAGGCTGTGCAAATTGTTGAGAATGATATTTCTAACACGCTGGTGTTAACGTTGCTATCCCTAGAGCAGCTAACACGGCTAAAAAAAAACATTTGAGCACGACAGCATGATTCCCAGGAGGGTTGTCAATATTTAAAATGTATACTAGTACTACTTCTATATTAAGCTATGCGTGCTGTTCTCGTATTCTCATCACAACCTTTACACTGGGAGATGAAGTTAACCTTTAGCGAGAGAAGCTAACCGTCTGAGTTTGGGAACATTCTAGTGAGAGTATTCGGCGGCCTTGGACGTCCTTATCTGGGTCTTTCTCTATCCATCACAGAAAAACATTTCTGGGAATTGAACAAAGAGAAAACAAAAAATGCTTTTTGGCCGAGCAGACGGGATATAATTACTGTATAAAAGGTCTTGGCGAAATAGTGACTCAAGGACTTCCTGTGGATGTGTGAATAAACGGAAAAGTCCCCCACAGCTTCCAGTCGGTCATTATAACCTGGAAGAGCGTGACATAAACATCGAAAACATTGCTTGTTTTCTTGTAAAATGTCATCCAATCCTGTCAGTTTGCAATGTTTTGATTTCTTTACATCCTGTTTGTGCAGGGCAGCCGCAGAGTGATGTTGACAGTAACGGCCCGTCCACACTACAGCTTCGACAGCTTCAAAAACGGTTTCCAACGCGTCTGCCCATTCACTTTGAATGGGGTGACTTTGAATGTGGGTAGCATAGCGGTCCGTCTCCGGCGTCAGAAGTTGAACAATGTTCAACTTCTGACGCCGGAGACACCGGAGTAGCCAGCGCCAGCCAATCAAATCCCGTTTCTGAAAATATGACAGCTCAAGCCGTAGCCAATCAAACCGCGTCTAAGCTGGGAGAAATATCCCGCCGTTCATTTCTATATTTCAAAAAAAGATGGAGGAGAAACTAATTATCGCCGTAGAAATCACCCGGTTTTGTATGAGCAGACCCTCTTCACCTACCGGGATACAAACCGGAGGAACCAGGCATGGAGGGAGGTGGCAGAGACAGTGGGTGAAACTGGTAGGTTTTCGCCTGTTTGGGGAATTTATATATATATATATATATTGCTCGCATAAAATCCCCGGGGTTTTTTGCTTTGTATGTCGGGGGCGGGAGATTCATGTGATTGGTTGTTGGTCGCGTTGCTCGAATAAAATCCCCAAGCTTCAGACACGCCCAGCTCCAAGCTTTTTTTGAAGCTGTAGTGTGGACGGTGCGTAACAGTTTAAGTTCCTCGTAATATTACTGGCTAATAAATGTGGGTCTTATTAAGAAAACCAAGCAGCTATTTTGTTTGCTTGCTAAGTAGAGGTTTACCACTGATGGGTCCTTGCCACAAAAACTCTCATTTGGCATTCTCCATGTACTTTGGAAACCAGCATCTCTCACAATAAGAGCGTGGTCTTTACCAAAGTCTAACACAAATAAGGTATTGTTTCTATATTTGTACAGAAACTTGTTTAATATTTGGGCCATATACCTAGCAATGGAGTTGTGCAGGAATGAGTCCTAATCCCGGAATATAGTTAACATTTTATAACTCGCAAGTTTTTGTCTTGAAGTCAAAGTTTTTTAAATGTGTTTTTGGTGAGAAGCCTGAAATAAGGACTGTGGTTGATACAAGCGTATGACATTTTCACTTTTAGTTCTATGTCATACAAAACCTCAGTAAATAACCCACTGGTGAATGTCTGTTTTACATGTCTCAAAACGATGGTTGCTAGTTTCACAATGAGCATCTAAACATAATCACGTTCAACATTAGCCACCTTTAGCTTAGCGTTGGAGACGTGAGGCTGTAGTCATGGTGACGTTAGCTTTTAACCTCTGGAGATTGCATTCACGTTTCCAAATTAGGAATTGTGATGTCAATTTGTAAGAATCATAAACGTGTGTTTGCCACCGATCATATATTCTGCAATATTCCAATAAAAAAAAATATATATTGGCTTGTTGTCAATTCAAACTACCTGGTGGTACTACAACAAAAACAATGTCTTCACGGCATCTCCTTCTATGCCTAACTTGTATTTTCCAAAGATGCTGGATTCCTGTCATGCTGTGTTTTCTTTATTATTTCTTGTTGGCTGTTGTTTGTCTTCTATGTTGAAACAGGGAAGCATGATTTCCACCCCAAAGAAGTCTGTATTGTTGCTTACACTTGTATGCTTCTTCTCAATACAAATATTCGAAACAAACATGCTATGGGGTTTGAACAGGTGACACTCTAGTCTAGTCAAACAAGTTTACCAACAAGACAGATGGATAAAGCAACAACCAACAGACGTAAATAACAAATCCCGACCTGCAGGGAAACCATCGGTCTTGTGCCAGTTTACCTCAGGTCAGATCAGCCATTAACATACCAGCAGGGAAAACAGAAGGTGTTTTTCCCTTTTACTTCCTGGTCCCCTCCCACCCGCTCTTCTATGGAATTTACCAGCACTGTTTGCATTTGGCCATGACTCAACACTGACATCAGGTCGAGGTTTTCTTTGTGTTGATCCACTGAACTGCACAGAGACAGCCTGAGGAATCTGGTTAATGAATGATATCGACGCACTCGCACCGAGGAGACTCCCGGCAGCCTTATGTGTAATCATAGGGAAAGAATGTGGAATCGGGAACAAAACCCCAATGTAAACAGTGCTAAAGCCAGCCGGCACTTAATCACTTACTGTACTGTAGTCACAACTTGTTCTGGAAGAGGTGAACTCACCACCACTCACCTCACTCATGCATGTGTTAAAGATAAAGCAATTGTACAAGTCCTTAGGATATCAGATGGATTATCCCAAGCAGACCCAATGCTTTTTATTTCCAAATGGAATCATGTTAACAAAGAATGGTCTACTAACATATAGCTTTCAAAGAGAGACTACAGGTGTGTTTACTACTGCACTATCTTCGAGAAAGAATGAATGAAAGGGAAATTACACAATGGTTAAGAGTGCAAAGGAGGAATACTCAAAGTCACCTAATTGTCAAAAGGGACGAGGGTCTAGAACAGGGGTGGGGAACCTCCGACCCCCGGCCCGCAAGACAATTTGGTACGGCCCTCGAGGTAATTTATAAACACAAGCAAAAAAGAAAAAAATTAGAGAAATCTAGACCGCAAAAAAATGAAACAAGCGAGTGCCTGTTTTTCCTAGCCAAGGTCAGGGTCCTTGAACACAACACGAGCCTAACGTGCCATCACGTGGTATATGTCTCGTCTGACAGGGGTGCAGTTCTGACGGAGAGCACCAGAACGTCACTCCGGCACTTCCAAGCAGTACCCATAAGGAGCCGTACACATGCCGCAGTTTCTGCGTGCCTGTGTCTTAGTTGAAAGCCCAGTGGCGATCTGTTCATCTGTCATTCTGATCATACAGTCAATAACTTTGTTGTTATTAGCATCTGGTTAGCTAGCTATGCTAACGAATATAAGAAGCTTTTTCTACAACCAGTGAGGTGAAGGCACATCTTTATATGGTCATTATAGTTATAAAAAAAATAAGAGAATAAAGTAAACAGGTATAAAATACTATATGACAGTAAAAAAAAGTTGTTATTAATAAACAAGAATACAGTTTGAAAGGAGAGTGATTTGTAAAATATCCATAAAGAAAAATAAATTGAAATGGCCTTTGAGAGGAAAAAGGTTCCCCACCCCTGGTCTAGAAGTTAAGACTGTCGTGAAAGGAAAACTATGTTTATGAATCCTACTTCCATAGCTTAAGGACACACACGTTGTGAACAAGCTTGAAGTTTTAGGATTGCCACTTTTAGTTTGAGGTTAAACGCAAAGCAATTTTACCTTAAATACCGCTGATAATACCCAATTTTCCTACATAACTGTGTTTGCATGCACTACTTTCTTATTATCTGATTGCTCATGCGGATGTTGGACCTATTTTAAGCAACACAATCATAATGGTATATCATTACCAAGCTATGAATTTAAAAACCCAGAATGTAAATAACAGATCTTTTAAAAACATCTTTAATCTAGTAAATCCAACTGGTAGGTGTATTATCAGGAAGAAGTAGTTTTATTATCATATAGTCAAGATACTAAATGTCCAATGCAATGATGTCTGTCATGATATGGTGTCTTGAATTTCAATAATTTTCTAATCTTCTGTATCATCAAGGGCGGTGGTGGCGAAGTCCATCGGGACTTGGCTTGGCAACTGGAAGGTCACCAGTTCAATTCCCGGAAAGACCAAGTGCTACCGAGGTGTCCGTTCCATACACTCCTCCCCGGGCGCCGTACATAATGGCAGCCCACTGCTCCTAACACTAGGATGGGTCAAATGCAGAGAAACCGTTTCGTTACATAGTGCCTGTACTACGTAATGACAATAAGTTGAATCTTATCTTATCATCTACCTTCAGTGCCTTGTTGAACCAAACAGTAGGGTGTTTCTCAATGTCGAGTAAGGCTGCTCCAGAGCCACTATTTCAAGCATACTATGTCATCGAGTGTCGCCGAAGGACTGTTCCAATGTCCAGCATACTTGGAAATCTACCGAGCCCTGCGTACTTCGTAGCGAGACATTTCGAGGCTGCACATGTGTAGACTATGCGGTCTTAAAATCCCCACAATGCTTTGCGCACGGACCAATTTCCCCAAATCTGTGGCGGAAAATGTAAGACGGGGCCTCTCATATGACGCACACTTGCTCGCCTGTTCCACTCTTCGTTTTCTGAATGCCAGGAAGTATTCTTGCCTCGCTTCTGAAGCAAGACGCTCGGAAGACATGTGCTACCAAGCAAGCGTACTCGACATTGAGAAACACCCATAGTGGGGTTTTTTTCTCCTTAAAGCCAATTAAACGGGAAATTCACTGGAATAATACACTTCCAAAGAGCTAAAAACAAGCAGACCTTCATCACATGTGCAAACCCAGAACACTATAGGAAATTAAAGCCATATGGACAGGGGTCACTCAATTAAGTTGTAAGTAAAGAAAAAAGGTATTGAGTGCTTTCTTTGTGGTCAAAGGACCTTTGTTTGGTTGCCATTGACCGGTCTGCAGGAGCACCCGTCACCTTGTCAATAAAAAGTAGTCAAACTATGGTCTAATTGTTAACTGTTGAAGGAGAAAAAAGCCTCTATAAAGGGCACAAGTGTTGAAGGAAGGGAAAGGCAAAGTCCAGCTGGCAGCTGTTAGCATCTGGTGACATAAACCTTTCCCTGTAAATCCAGAAAGGAGTGAAGGAGTGATAGAGGAAGGGAGGGGAGGTCATGTTCAGCGAGAGGAGATTTTCAGAGTGGTGTTCCCCGTCTTGTGATGACGGCTTAGTAACAGACGCTTACATAACTCGGACATCTAAAACTCGTTTTTATTGTGGTAAACCCCTTAACCCCCTTGCCCTACTTACAAAGGAAACTCTGCTTTCTTTTCTCCTTTCTTTTGGGTTCCATTTCTGTCCAACAACAACACACTCCAGGGTGCTAAAGAGCCGGCCAAAGCCAATTAACACAACCAGAGGAAGAAGACATAAAAGTGCTGTTTACACGGCAACGAAACGGGTTGTACTTTTCTCTTTCGTATAGCCCGTTCGTTCACACGAGGCCGTAACGGAACCGCGGAAACGAACCGCGGAAACGGACCCCGCAAACGATAACGGGTCCCAAGGTGGATAGATCTGCGGACGGAACGCTCTGGGGGGGCAAACGGCTCCGTGTGTACGCCTCTATACGATCATTTCCTGATAACGATGAAGCCATAGCCCCGCCTCTCCCCACCTCTGCTGCTCACTGCTGTAGCATGGTCAGTAGCACTAGCAGTAGCTACTGTCAGTAGCTACTGCTAGTGCTACTGACCATGCTACAGATGTTAGAGCAAAATCTACAGCTCCTCGACCACAACCATCAGCAACAAGTGGACATGGAGAACTACATGAACTACATGTTGCTAAATCCACCGCGGAGAATAAACTGAAGGGCAACCATGGCAACCATGCTCGGGGGTCTTCTGCGCTGCTTTTGGTGTATTTTGTGGCGGAAGTACAGCGCCACTTACAGGCCCGGCATATGTACTCGTCTCCAGCGGGTCGAGCGGTCTCGTGTGGACGGACACTTTTCTTGAGCCGTGGACGGAACACTTTTTTGATATCGAATTCGGTTCGTTTGCGTCCCCGTGTAAATGGGGTCAAAGACTACAAGAGAGGCTGAGGCATGCGAACAAGGGTTTTTATTGGCTGGGATTTGAGAGTTTCTCTGATACTGTATGTGTGTGTTCTTTGTGGTTTTATAGGCCCTCTTCTTGCTGCCTTCCTCGTGTAATAAAAGCCTGGTTGTTAATTTGTTACAGCGACTAAAAATAGCAGGGTTTTTATGAGGCACCGACCTTTTCATAGGGGCGCAGGTTTCTATTTTAGAAGTGTATATCAAATCAAATGTAAAAGAAAGAAATACAAAGGTTAAAAAAAGACGACATTGTTTTTTTCTTCTTAAGTTCATTGCTTATTTCCGTCTACTCTAAGTGGGTCTTTCCAAAGCACCTTGTTTTATATCTCTGCCTACGGGATTACTCATGCTGTGTTGGTTTATTGCTGATATCTGTCTTTCACTTTCTGATGCATCTTAATGATAACTCATGCTATAAAAAGGGACAGACTGTCTTCACAGAAACCACATTGAGACACAAATCAAGAAAGCTACGAAGCTAAAAGTAAAGACGCAGCACTGACCCATTCAAATACATTGAAAAGCATATGTGAAAATGAGAGGGACTGTGATAAATCCCCAATGACCATAAGCATTTCAATGCAAGATCAAACAGCTGTTCCATGTATTCTGGTCTGACAGTGGTCCCATGTGTTCAGAGCTAAAGGGTGAAAAACTGATGTTACAGAAGAGTCTGGTGACACTGTAGAGGCTATCTACTGTCATCAGTGGTTTGTGGGTTAAAACACAGCTGGATTCCCACACTTCCTGTGACATCAAACTGTTTATTTAATGGTGTCTGAGACAGGAAGTGGACGATCTATGATTGTATCCAGGACATGGTTAAACCGTACACCCCAGCGCGTGCACTACGCTCTGCATCAGCCAAACGACTCGTTGCGCCCTCGCTGCGAGGGGGACCCAAGTTCCCATCGGCGAAAACACGTGGGTTTGCTATCCTGGCTCCAAGATGGTGGAATGAGCTCCCCATTGACATCAGGACAGCAGATAGCTTGCACATCTTCCGGCGCAAACTGAAAACTCATCTGTTTCGACTCCACTTCGAGCGTTAGAACTATTAACGAAGCACTTTTATACTAATAAAGGACTGGCTTACCTAAAGCCAGTTGAGTAGCACTTGAAATGTTTGGCTCTATGAAACCTGATGTACTTATATGATTCTGTTTTCTTCAAGTTTGTATCTTCCTGGTCGAATGTACTTATTGTAAGTCGCTTTGGATAAAAGCGTCAGCTAAATGCAATGTAATGTAATGTATTGAGGATTGCAATAAAAACAACACTCAGAATAAGTTGATTTTGGTGAAATTCCACTATCAGAATATTCCTAAATGTCTTCCTTAGCTGTGTAACTCGCTATCAAAGCAGAGCAGTGTTGAAAAAAGGGACTTACACTGTTGTTGTTTCTTTTACATGTTTAAATGTATTCTTTATTTAAAGGTCCCCTATTATGTTGTTTTTCATCAACATATCACAGGTCTCAGATATATACAGAACCTGTCTCTGATTGGCTGAAACACCAAACAGATCATTGCAGCATTACCCATAATCCCCTCTGTTTCAGCCCTGTTTCCAAAGTGCTGATTCTCTGTCTGTTACTTTAGATGGAAATAAGGAGCCCCTCCCCACGCCCCTCTGAGAGAGATTTGGTTACAAAGAACTCAATGGTGCTCTAGGAGGAGATTCAGGTGATAAGGGGGGGGGGTTACCTTGGTTGCTGATTGGCTAATGGTTACACAAGCCAACACATCGTTATGACATCACAAAGTGGCCAAAATCTGATCAGCTCATTTTCAGACAGGTTTTTTATAGAAATGGATCAAAAAGAGAGAGAATCTTTGTTCCTGAATATATCAGAGTCTCTTTCCACAGAGGGGACACATGTTGATGTAGAAGAGACATGAAGAAGAGGGGACACATGTTGATGTAGAAGAGACATGAAGAAGAGGGGACACATGTTGATGTAGAAGAGACATGAAGAAGAGGGGACACATGTTGATGTAGAGGAGACATGAAGAAGAGGGGACACATGTTGATGTAGAAGAGACATGAAGAAGAGGGGACACATGTTGATGTAGAAGAGACATGAAGAAGAGGGGACACATGTTGATGTAGAAGAGACATGAAGAAGAGGGGACACATGTTGATGTAGAAGAGACATGGAGAAGAGGGGACACATGTTGATGTAGAAGAGACATGAAGAAGAGGGGCATTTGACACATGTTGATGTAGAAGAGACATGGAGAAGAGGGGACACATGTTGATGTAGAAGAGACATGAAGAAGAGGGGACACATGTTGATGTAGAAGAGACCATGAAGAAGAGGGGACACAGGTTGATGTTAGAAGAGACATGAAGAAGAGGGGACACATGTTGATGTAGAAGAGACATGAAGAAGAGGGGGACACATGATGTAGAAGAGACATGGAGAAGAGGGGACACATGTTGATGTAGAAGAGACATGAAGAAGAGGGGACACATGATGTAGAAGAGACATGAAGAAGTGGATTTTGCATAATAGGTGCCCTTTAAGTCGGGGAGATCCTTTAATTATGATGAACTTGTTAAAGAGTGTTTGTGTTTCCCTAAAAAGGTTGTTACCTCAAAGAGTGTAACACAAATATGTTTTTTTTAACAAAATACAAGGTTAAGTGTGTGTTTCAGTGCCATTTTGAAGCATACTTTATCGTGAATATATCAGGAGTGGATAATCGAGGCATAAAATGTACTTTTTTCAAGGTCTTTTGGACATTTGTCATAAATAAAAGCTCAAATTTTACTCTAACCATTTCAAATCATGACTCTTTAAATAAGATTCCCATGTAGTCCAAGTAAAGTACATCTTCACCAGCCATAGCATCACATTGCTTCCACTTCACGCTTTCATCAACACTGGATTTTCTTCTGCACATGGTTTAATATGAGTCACAGCACAAGGAGCTCTGTGACCCCCGCTACATTCGTCAGCTAAGTGCGCCTTGCTCTGTGTTTGCAGGAGAGTCACAGGCTAATGGCTGTTCTATTATTCAGAGTTGCAGAGAAGGCACAAAGTAAACCGACTGGAAGATACATGTCTTCTGTTTGTTTGAGAGTTTCCACAGCACCGGGTCTGTACCTGCAGGAAGTGTTATCTGCACGACTACATCTCTATAACACATATTTTACAAGAGGGGAGTCTGTAGTGGATAGTGTTGGGTTGAGTACGTTTAAAAACATAGGAGTAAGATAGGGCTTTACTCTGTGATGGAAAGTGGTGGGGACCTAGGGGGTCGGAAGTTGTTTTAAATGGTCTTCAACATACCGTTTTAGGAAATGTAATGGGTGACTCATTATACCCTACTGTCCTACTAGGGCATTGCGTTCCAAGAATGCAGGGTTGTTGGTTGTTCCTAGAGTCTCTAAAAGTACAATGGGAGCCAGAGCCTTTTCTTATCAAGCTCCACATTTGTGGAATCAGCTTCCAGTTTGTGTTCGGGCGGCAGACACCCTATCCGTTTTTAAGAGTGCGCTTAAGACCTTCCTTTTTGATAAAGCTTATAGTTAGGGCTGATTAGATTCAGCCCCTAGTTTTGCTGATATAGGCTTAGTTTGTCGGGGGACATCTTACTTCTTCCTTCTCTCTGTCTATACCTGTGTACTCTCATGTTCCGATTAACCCCAGCTTCCCCACATGTCTTTCTTTTTGGTGTCTATATACGCCGGGATCCGGAGTCATGGATGATCCTGCGCTCCTCTGTCCTGGATCGCGAGCCCTGGATCTTGAGTCGTGGCTGTGGTCCTGGATCATAGGTCCTGGATGGATATCCTCGTGGATTCATCTTCCTATTATACACACATGCATTTCCAAACATTTGGACTACCTATGTTGCAAATGTATTATCTTTTCAATTTACACACGGCATCTATTGCACGTCTGTCCGTCCTGGGAGAGGGATCCCTCCTCTGTTGCTCTCCCTGAGGTTTCTCCCATGTTCCCTTTAAACTGTGGGTTTTCTCTGGAAGTTTTTCCTTGTACGATGTGAGGGTCTAAGGACAGAGGGTCTAAGGACAGAGGGTCTAAGGACAGAGGGTCTAAGGACAGAGGGTGTCGTATTGTCATACTGATATTCTGTACAAACTGTGAAGTCCACTGAGACAAATGTAACATTTGTGATATTGGGCTATATAAATAAACATTGATTGATTGATTGATTGATTGAGTTAAGAGTAGATTATTTTAAAGATTAATACAAAACTATGTCAAGAAGTTGTTGAAGTTACCGATCAGTGCATGCATGATCTTTGGTCATTATAATAAGTAAGTTAGGGGGATTTTATTTTAGCTTAAGACGATGCACATCCATTTATTCTACGTTTACACTGAATTTTATCTTTTCTTATTGCAAGAATAAACCTTTTCTGAAAGAGTTTTCATTTGTAAGTTAGCATGTCTTGGTGTTAGCTTTTTTCCGATTCGTTTTTCTTACAAATTATACTTTTAAAAGTTCTTTAATTTTAGGAGTAAAAGGCAAAAATAGCCATTTTAAAGAGTGGTGAGGAGGAAATGTCCCCAGCATGGTAGTAGGGCTGTCCTAAATCTATTTTTGGGGCTTTTTATTCCTTTATTAGATGGTACAGGACTTATAGAGTAAAGGGCCTCTTTCATTACTCCCTGTATAACTACATCTTGTGCCGCCCTACACCGTAATAAAAGACAGATGCTGTGATTTTTAAAACATCCCATTGCAGCTTGTACTCTGCACAAGATGCTGCTTTAATTTAGCTGCCCACAACACTGGTTATTAATGAGACATTTCCATGTTATGCAAATGTAATGGACTCTACAGTACAGTAAGCATACAGGTGTGTATAGACCTGGAAATGTGTGTGTGTTGCAGGAAATGTGTGCTCAGCTGTGTGTTTGCATGTTGTAAGAATATATGTGTGTGTCTTTAAAGATCACTTGGCTACATGAGTGGGCTTGTACCTGTGGGTGGTGCAGCCTCTGCGTTCCTGTTGCTACGAGCAGAACTACGGAGCTGCATTTCTTTAGCTCGGGGCTACAGATCTCCCTCACTTCTCATTATCTAGCAGGAATTTACTGGATCACAAATCAAACATGTGAGTGTGTTAGTGCTTGTTTAAATACCAGTGCTGTCAGGACACAGAACACACACACACACACACACACACACACACACACACACACACACACACACACACACACACACACACACACACACACACACACACACACACACACACACACACACACACACACACACACACACACACACACACACACAATGTCGAGAAATGGAAGGCTAGCAAAGCCTGTAAGTGCATGTCCAGGATTCAACAGAAATATGAGTTGTGTTGTTTATTGGTGAGTCATGTCTGTGTGTGTGTGTCTGTGCGTGTGCGTGTGTGTGTGTGTGTGTGTGTGTGTGGTGTGTGTGTGTGTGTGTGTGTGTGTGTGTGTGTGTGTGTGTGTGGTGTGTGTGCCTGGGTTGCATAAATATGTTCCCTGTATGTTTATTAGACAGAGAGGTGTTACGTTCGCCAAAAACTGCGTCATTTTCTCACTAGTTGTTTAGATCTCGCCTGTATCATATGATTTATGTAGCTTTAAACATCAAATACGCATATTCGTAAGTAAACGTCTTGATTTAAACAGGTATTTCCATGGTTAAAAAACTTGCTGCCGTCATAACAATGTGTTTTTTTATGTTGTTTTGGGAATATGGAGGTTATCTAATGTCATAAATACTGACATAGAGGTGAGGAGGCATGCAGCTGGATTGTGTTTGGATTATATTAAAACAACTCCTTCCTTGCTTCCTTCCTCATGTCCTACAGTACTTTTCATAGTCTTACCTTTCAACATATCTACTCTCATTTGACATTTCCCTCATTGTCTTCTCTCTCCATGCACATTCGTCCTATCTTCGTCCTAGGAGGCATACAGCTGGATTGTGTTTTCTGCAGCTGCTTCCTTCCTTCCTTCCTTCCTCCTGTCCAACACTACTTGTTATCATCTTACATTCTCTCTTTTTACATTTCCTTCATTGTCTTCATCTCCCTCCGGTTTGTTTACGTTGTTTTGGAAATATGGGGTTAATATGGGGTGAGTATTGAGGTTATCTCATGTCATAAAAGGTGACAGAGGGGAGGAGACATGCAGCTGCTTTGTTTGGATTACAATAACTCCTTCCTTCCTTCCTCGTGTCCTACACTACTCTTTATCGTCTTGCATTTCAATTCTTCCGTTCTCTCGACTCTCATTTTACATTTCCTCATTGTCTTTTCCTCCTATTTTCTTGCCATCTATCAGTTTCTCTCCCCTCCTACTGGCTAGCTGGCAGCCTCCCAATCGGCTACATACCATCACCCTCCCTGAATCACTGCTGAAGCTAGGCTATAGATCTCGCTGAAAACTTTGGAGATTTTAATTTCTAGATTATTCCTGGCTCCTGTCGTGCAGCAGTAATGAAACGACGCCGCAGTGTAAGCAAAGAACCATCTTTTGTCATTATTATGCGAGGGCGGAGAGCTGATGGCTATCTCTTTATGTTTACAAGTCAGGGAGATGCAGCCAGCCACGATCCAAACACACAACATCTACCCACCAGTCTCTGATTACATTTCCATTCTTCACCATACTCAGCGGTATCATGTATTTCAGGTATCAGGCTTTTTCTTTCTTTATCCTGTGCTGCAGGTGACAATTTAGCCGTAGCACCAAACTGGTAAAACCACCTCCTTGACAGTATAGTTTATTCAATGTGACAAGAGTAGAAGCAGTCATTATGATAATAATCATTGTGTGGACTTGGCTGTGTTTCAGCAACAGGTTTTCAATCCAAGCCACACAATGTAATTCATTTGTCGCTGACTAATCAGTGAAATCATTTGTTGTTGGGTTGAGTTTCAAAAAACATTCAGACACTTCCAGGGGCCCTTATTATGCACATTCCCAGGTTCATATCAGTATGTAGTGTCTCTACTTTAAAGAGTCCTCTCCTGCTGATGTTCAGGTGTATATCAGTATGTAGTGTCTCTACTTTAAAGAGTCCTCTCCTGCTGATGTTCAGGTGTATATCAGTATGTAGTGTCTCTACTTTAAAGAGTCCTCTCCTGCTGATGTTCAGGTGTATATCAGTGTGTAGTCTCTACTTTAAAGAGTCCTCTCCTGATGATGTTCAGGTGTATATCAGTGTGTAGTCTCTACTTTAAAGAGTCCTCTCCTGCTGATGTTCAGGTGTATATCAGTATGTAGTGTCTCTACTTTAAAGAGTCCTCTCCTGCTGATGTTCAGGTGTATATCAGTATGTAGAGTCTCTACTTTAAAGAGTCCTCTCCTGCTGATGTTCAGGTGTATATCAGTATGTAGTGTCTCTACTTTAAAGAGTCCTCTCCTGCTGATGTTCAGGTGTATATCAGTATGTAGTGTCCATCTACTTTAAAGAGTCCTCTCCTGCTGATGTTCAGGTGTATATCAGTATGTAGTGTCTCTACTTTAAAGAGTCCTCTCCTGCTGATGTTCAGGTGTATATCAGTATGTAGTTGTCTCTACTTTAAAGAGTCCTCTCCTGCTGGATGTTCAGGTATATATCAGTATGTAGTGGTCTCTACTTTAAAGAGTCCTCTCCTGCTGATGTTCAGGGTGTATATCAGTATGTAGTGTCTCTACTTTAAAGAGTCCTCTCCTGCTGATGTGTCAGGTATAATATCAGTATGTAGTATCTCTACTTTAAAGAGTCCTCTCCTGCTGATGTTCAGGTTGTATATCAGTATGTAGTGTCTCTACTTTAAAGAGTCCTCTTCTGCTGATGTTCGAGTGCATGCACAAAAACCTGGCACACACACAATACGGAAAAGGGAAAACCCAAAATACATAATAGCGCCTCTTTAAGCCGCCTTGAGACATGATTAAAAATCCCTGTTCGCTGCCTCGTTGTATTTATCATTTACCCTCTCCTCTGTGTGTAGTAGGCAGCCAGAGTCAGTATCTGGAGCAATTCTGTTCTGTCTATAAAGGGAAGGTCTTTTCAACTTAAATCTGGAGCAACAGTATCTACCTACTTCCTCCCTCCCCCTCAGCTCCTCCTCCCTCAGATAACCCCCCTTAGCTCCTCACTCCCTGCCCTGTCTGGCCCCTGGCCTCAGGGAGCAGGACTGCTGCTTTAAGGGATGTTTGGAGGGGGGTTAGTTTCTGAGAAAAGGCCAATGTATCACCCCATCTTTTGACCACTTCTCAGTATGTATCCCCTCTAACCTGCCCCCCCTGTAAGCTTTGTTGTGGGGAGCCTCTGAGGTGAAACCCTGACAGCATTTACAAACTACATGCTCTCTGTTTGACATTTACTCACTTATAAAAGTGTTTCCCTAAACATCTTAACTTACATCCAATAAAACTGTGGTATTCGTCTATGTATTGGATACTTTTGCACACTTTCGCACTAAGCTAAAACTTCTAAAAAGTCATTAACTCTTTCATTTGACTTCAGATATTTGGCACATCACTTTATAGTACTTGTAAAATATTTGTATTGTTATCTTCTTACAACTTCTATACATTTTCATTTAATTTGTTATTGTAATTTTTTGATGTACATTTTCCTAATTTAAGCTTTCATTTTAAGTTAGGTATATTGTACATATGATATAGTTATTCTTTACAATATATTATCCTTATGTTATGCATCAATACACCGAAGAAAAAAACGTAATTAATAAAAACTGTTTCTGATATGATGGTATCAACAACAATAATCTTCAGAGTTGGAGCTTTGCAGAGTTATCACACGAGGCAGCCATTCCCATATAAACAAGTTACATTATGCCAACACTTGAAACTGCGGTGTAAATACACTTTTTCCGATACAATGCAAACGCTCACACCCACATGTAGTTAGGAAAGCTCAGATAAAGTAGACTTCCCTCAGAGGTCATCACTTTTTAAAAAGGGACACACAAAAGAAATCAAAGCAGCAGACGACAGCGTACTCAAATGAACTTTACCTGGCGTGATAGGCATGTCCCTCTGCACCATGCTGAAGCTTCACCCTCCCGGCAAAGATTAAAGATTCATACTCCCGGAAGCACAATAAACACAGCGGGGGGAAAACACAACAGTGGCAGAAGTGGAGAAGTCCAGCAAGAGAGAAGCCACATTAAAAAAAAAAAAGGTTTTTTCCTCTCACCGGCAAGCTGGAAGTGCACAGGTAGCACCTCACATTGCCCCTTCTCTCTGGACTGTCTGTCTACAAGTGTGAGCATGCACAGAGAGAGAGGGTGTGTGGTGTGTTGTGGTGTGTGTGTGTGTGTGTGTGTGTGTCTGCCCCTTTCTCTGCTGCTGGGATCACAACAAGGTCCACCCAGAGGTTTTCCAATCTCTCCGTGACAACACCTTTTGTTTCACTCCTCCTCCTCCCCTGTACTCCAGAATAAAAAAAGTCAGTCCTCGACACCCCCTCCTTTTCGTTGCTTCCATTACCCCTCGCTTCTCTGAGAAGTTATGCAATACTGCCATATTCAGTCATGACCTCCCCCTCCTTCCTTTGATCCTTTTTCTTCTTGTGATGTAGCCCTTCCTCCCTCCCAGAAACTCGCTTCTCAACCTTAGGGTTATGATTGACCTCAGTCACATTATCTTAGGGGGCACTTTGCTTTGCTATGGTGGGGAAACATAAGAATCATTCAATGGCTTTATTGTCATTTGCATAATAGCTACAGACTGGTTTTGGCCATGAAAATCCTGAATGAAGTCCCAGGTTCAACGATACCAACATTAATAAAAAAAGACGTAAAACCATTCAAGCAGTGCAAGAAAAAATATAGAAATATATAGTATAAGATACAATAATAACAGAGTGTAACATGAAATACTGTACAGTGGATAAAATACTGCATATTGCAGATAATAAATCAATAAAAGACAAGAGGCCTTATTATGATTTTTGGTGTTTCCCTCTTTCCTGTTAGTATGTTATTTAGGTTGTCTTGCATGTAAATGGGTCTTCAGAGGCCAAAAATCCCTGAGTTTCTCTCCCCCCTCTGCCTGAAACGCCTCCATTGGACTTCTTTGTTTACTTCCTGAACATAATGACATCACCATGTAACACTCACCCTTCTATTGGGCTAGCGCTGCAACACATTGTACGTGATAGGCTAAGGCTGCATCTACACGGAACAAAACGAAAACTAACCGAATTCGATATCAAAAAAGTCTTCCGTCCACACCAGTGCTTCTCAAAGTGGGGTCCGCGGACTGTGGTCCGTGAGCCGCCCCCTAGTGGTCTGTGATTATATTGGTAAAATGTCACATTTGAAATTAATTAATTATTTAAGTTTTTCCACACTCTCGCGGGAAATATCTCCGCAATGGAGAGAGCTTAAGTTTCACTTTTGATTGCATGATATAGCCCAGATAAACACCTTCATCACACGTGTTGCCACTTGTTTGTACAATTTTCAGGCGATTTGTAAAAAACTATGTGTTTTTGAATATTTGTGGAGTTAGGTGGTCCGCGAGTGTTTTTTTATTGGCTAAGTGGTCCTTGGTATGAAAAAGTTTGAGAAACACTGGTCCACACGGTATCGGCTCAAGAAACGTGTCCGTCCACATGAGACCACTCGACCCGCTGGAAACGCTGTAGTAACATATGCCGGGCCTGTAAGTGGCGCTGTACTTCACAAAAATACACCAAAAGCAGCGAGAAGACCCCCGAGCATGGTTGCCATGGTTGCCCTTCTGGTTTATTCTCCACGGTGGATTTAGCAACATGTAGTTCATGTAGTTCTCCAGGTCCACTTGTTGCTGATGGTTGTGGTAGAGGAGCTGTAGATTTTGCTCTAACATCTGTAGCATGTCAGTACTAGCAGAGGTGGGGCTGTGGCGTCATGAATGATCGTATAGGACGTACACACGAGCCGTTTGGCCCCCAGAGCGTTCCGTCCACAGATCTATCCACCTTGGGAGCCGTTATCGTTGAGGGCTCCGGTTCCCTCCGCGATTCCGTTACGGCCGTCGTGTGGACGAACCCTCCATACGATAGAGAACTGTAGCGGATAACAACCCGTTTCGTGTCCGTGTGACGGGGCCTAAAAGGTGGGGACTCTCTAAGGGGTTGACCAATCAAGACCGTGACATTTTTTGAACTTATAGCATGTAAACATGTCACAAAAGATTCCAGAATGCTCACAATAGGGCCCCTTTAAGTGCTTTCAAGGCTATCCCATGTATGCCCATCCCTTAAAGTCATGCGTAAACACTAAGGTGCATATGGGCCTCAACATCTGCCATGATCCTCATCCTGCAAAACATGTCCGCTATCTCTCCTTCTATAAACACACACACGAGTGGTTTAACCGTAAATCTTTTTTCCGTGACTGAGACAGGAACCGTGTCCATAAACCATTGCATGACCCGAGTGAGATGATAAAGCTTTGATAAGCCTTTCTCTATGTGGGCATTCCTTTCTCTTTCACTGCCCCACATGTTACGAATGTACATGCTGTCACATGCAACGCTTCGTTCCGCTGCTCTGAAAGCATCTTCGTGTCAGATCAGGGAGTGCCTGCAGCAACATGTTCGGGCTAGCAGAGGGAAATGTGTAAAAGGGGCAGGGGTTTGTTTCAAAATCTGGGAGTGGTGGCCTTGGGGCGGAGAGGTCTGTGTTTGGGGCCTGTTTCTTCTGCAAAGTTGTGATTGTCAAAATGTCTTCAATGATGCACTTTTAATTCTATGTTTTACTTCCAATTCACATCTCACACTGCACTGTAAACTTTTAGTCATTACCTGTGTTATTCATGTTTTATTATCTTTGCTTTTTAATGCTTCTAATGTGTTTTTATGCTCTTAATGTCTTTCATTTCTGTAAAGCACTTTGAATTACTTGCCTTGCCTTGATAGAAATCTAGCCGACTTATTTTTCCACCGTTGAGTTTTATTGTGTTATTTAGCATTATTCTCCGCCACTCCTAAAGTAAATCATTTACCTAATTTGCCTCACCTCCCTCTCCTGACATATAAGCAGGTCACTGTGTCTCTCCACTAACTGTGGGAGGCCAACACCCAGACGGGAACAATGGCCACAGTGGCTGCCACTTCTGATAGTGCGAGGTGTGTTTACGTGTGTGTGTGAGGTGTGTTTCTGTGTGTGTGAGACACAGTTACACGATCCCACGCTTCACTGAGGCGGCACAATTCATCAAATATTAACAGCAATAACAACTTTGGCTTCCTGTGAACCCGAAACTAACATCCAAACCAGCCACCAGGGGGCGATAAGATGTTTTAGCTTCAATTTCAGGGCCACTCGTGCTCCAACACATTTCTACATGATAGGCTAAGGGGCGGGACATCTCTAAGAGGTTGACCAATCCCAACAGAGCCGTGCCGCTAACCAATCAGAGCAGACTGTGCTCTGGTTTCAGACAGAGGGTGAAAAGAGGTGCTGCAGCACAGGCAGTATGAGAAAAACAAAGACATGTCACAGGAGAGACACTAAATACTGATATAAACTGGAAATGAGAATACCAGGGGCCTCTAGCGGTGCGTCCACACGTTCCGTCGCGTTGTTCCGGTGGGTGTTGTCTGGCGCGCAGACCAACACCGATCACATTAATCTCCCGCCCCGGACACACAAGCATGCGTTTGATTGGCTAGCACCTTGTACTGGCATATTATTTGATTGGCTGGCGCTTCCGTCGACGGTTGAAAGGTTGAACTTTATCAACTTTCAGCGCGAGCAACGGAGGCAAAGCGACGCGACGGAACAATGCAGTTCGGCAAAGCTTGACGTCACCCCATTCAAAGTGAATGGGAAGCGTCTCCGTTGAAGCAACGCAGCCATGTGGACGTTATGTAATTGTTTCAGCTCTATATGCCAATATTTATTACTTCCTTATTGCAGATAAAGGATAATAGGTCTACTGTCTTTGTATTGAACTTACAAAGACTGGATTCAGAATCATAAAATCTCAGACAATATTGAGACATATTACCAATAAAACTTTGAGAGTCATGAGATCTGATTGACTTTATTCGGCTTTGTGAAGCTTTACAAACCAAATACAAACTTGCAGCAAGAAAAGTCAACTTTTCCACCGTGATATAAACCAAAGGACACTAGAGAGCAGAGAACTCGAAGCTCGAAGCTAACGGCAGACACAGAAAGAAGTCTTAAGTCCACAGAGCAAAACGTACAGCAGCGTCTAATCTACTGTAACAAGAGGTCAGAGCGAGGGACAAGCCAATTAAGAACAGCGGCTTCTTCACTCCCTTATTTCACACACACACACACACACACACACACACACACACACACACACACACACACACACACACACACACACACACACACCACACACACACACACACACACACACACACACACACACACACTGCAGTGAGGTCACTACTGACAAGTGAACAAGCTGTGCTGACATTTAACTTTTTTCTCCCACTTTTTATTTATGCAGCATGTTCTCCGTGCACACATTGTAAGCTTGGAGGAATCTGTGTTGGATATAAGCCACATCTGTGAAGGAGTAGAAGAGCAACGCCAACTATTTCACTGGCCTACAAGGTTCGCAGAGTGATGGCAGAACATTTACCCTGCAGCACAGAAATAAAATAAGTGCCCTATAGCCAGGAAACATCTTTAACACTAGAACCGCCAGAGGTCGCTGTGTACCTAAAACCGCCAACGGGTCAAATGTACCCGCTATTGATTTTCAAGGTACAATGTTCTTTTATTTATCATACAGAACAGTGAGTTTTGATCGCACAGGGATGAAACTTATACCAATAGAATCTGTGGACTCTCAGCTTTTCATGTGATATAGTTTCTGCAGATAGCATGAAGTATAAAATATCGCTACAAGTGCTGATTTAAACGCTTGGTGTTCGACTTGTGTTTTGTTTAGGTACAAATCTCTCTATCTCTCTATCTATATATAACTATCTATCGATCTATCTGTAATGTTCTGTTCTATGGACATATAATTGTCTACATAAACAGACGACGCGGACTACTTCTCTCATTCCGAGTGTCCATCTTTATTCAACTGGCACGTAACCTGCACACATGCATTACGTCCTCAACGTGAGCTCAGTCATCCAAGATCTTGTATTCTCCAAGATGTTACATTATCTATATCTCTCTATCTATCTATCTATCTATCTATCTATCTATCTATCTCTCTCTCTCTCTATCAATATATCTATCTCTCTATCTATAAGGAACCGCAGTAGACAAAAGGCGTTGCTATAGCAACACGTCATGCTTACGCTGCATTTTCTATGAGGTAAATATTACCCGCTGGCGGATATAGGTATAAGTGGCTTTTTTTTTGGCGATTTTTTCATTCTGACTTCCTATTGACCATTTTTAACAACAGAGGGTGCGACATAACACACTTTCAGGAAAAGTCACGGACTGGGAGACTTTAATATGTTATGGAAAAAAAGTTACATACAATCAAAAAACAGCTGCGGGTAAAATGTACCCGTTGGCGGTTCTAGTGTTAAATACAACATGAAATCATCCTCTTTACATAGCTTTCAGAAACAGCGTAGAGAAGTCTGTAAAGTATTAAATAAATAAAGTATTATCATATCGTACTTATTGTAAGTTGCTTTGGATAAAAGTGTAAGATAATTTAAAGGTCCCCTATCATACTGTTTTTCATCAATATATCACAGGTCTCAGATATATACAGAGCCTGTCTCTGATTGGCTGAAACACCAAACAGATCATTACAGCATTACCCATAATCCCCTCTGTTTCAGCCCTGTTTCCAAAGTGCTGATTCTCTGTCTGTTACTTTAGATGAAATAAGGAGCCCCCTCCCCACGCCCTCTGAGAGAGATTTGGTTACAAAGAACACAATGGAGCTCTAGGAGGAGATTCAGGTGATAAGGGGGGGGGGGGGGGGTTACCTTGGTTGCTGATTGGCTAATGGTTACACAAGCCATCACATCGTTATGACATCATAAAGTGGCCAAAATCTGATCAGCTTATTTTCAGACAGGATTTTATAGAAATGGATCAAAAAGAGAGAGAAACTTTGTTCCTGAAACTTTCAAGTCTCTTTCCACAGAGGGGACACATGTTGATGTAGAAGAGACATGAAGAAGAGGGGACACATGTTGATGTAGAAGAGACATGAAGAAGAGGGGACACATGTTGATGTAGAAGAGACATGAAGAAGAGGGGACACATGTTGATGTAGAAGAGACATGAAGAAGAGGGGACACATGTTGATGTAGAAGAGACATGAAGAAGAGGGGACACATGTTGATGTAGAAGAGACATGAAGAAGAGGGGACACATGTTGATGTAGAAGAGACATGAGAAGAGAGGGGACACATGTTGATGTAGAAGAGACATGATGAAGAGGGGACACATGTTGATGTAGAAGAGACATGAAGAAGAGGGGACACATGTTGATGTAGAAGAGACATGAAGAAGAGGGGACACATGTTGATGTAGAAGAGACATGAAGAAGAGGGGACACATGTTGATGTAGAAGAGACATGAAGAAGAGGGGACACATGTTGATGTAGAAGAGACATGAAGAAGAGGGGACACATGTTGATGTAGAAGAGACATGAGAAGAGGGGACACATGTTGATGTAGAAGAGACATGAAGAAGAGGGGACACGTGTTGATGTAGAAGAGACATGAAGAAGAGGGGACACATGTTGATGTAGAAGAGACATGAAGAAGAGGGGACACATGTTGATGTAGAAGAGACATGGAGAAGAGGGGACACATGTTGATGTAGAAGAGACATGATGAAGAGGGGACACATGTTGATGTAGAAGAGACATGATGAAGAGGGGACACATGTTGATGTAGAAGAGACATGAAGAAGAGGGGACACATGTTGATGTAGAAGAGACATGAAGGAGAGGGGACACATGTTGATGGTAGAAGAGACATGAAGAAGAGGGGACACATGTTGATGTAGAAGAGACATGGAGAAGAGGGGACACATGTTGATGTAGAAGAGACATGAAGAAGAGGGGACACATGTTGATGTAGAAGAGACATGGAGAAGAGGGGACACATGTTGATGTAGAAGAGACATGGAGAAGAGGGGACACATGTTGATGTAGAAGAGACATGGAGAAGAGGGGACACATGTTGATGTAGAAGAGACATGAAGAAGAGGGGACACATGTTGATGTAGAAGAGACATGAAGGAAGAGGGGACACATGTTGATGTAGAAGAGACATGAAGAAGAGGGGACACATGTTGATGTAGAAGAGACATGGAGAAGAGGGGACACATGTTGATGTAGAAGAGACATGAAGAAGAGGGGGACACATGTTGATGTAGAAGAGACATGGAGAAGAGGGGACACATGTTGATGTAGAAGAGACATGAAGAAGAGGGGACACATGCTGATGTAGAAGAGACATGAAGAAGTGGATTCTGCATAATAGGTGACCTTTAAATATATCGTGCACTACAGTCTCACCATTCTTCCTCTCCTGCAGGGGCTTTGGGGGGAATCCGGTCTGCAGGGTCAGCTCCTCGAGCTCCCAGGCCACCGCTTCGCTCGGAGGGTTCTCCTCCATGCTGTCGGTTCCCAGATCCTCCTCTCTGTGGGGGTGAAGCATCGCCAGGGGTGACGGAGAGACCTGTGGGCAAACAGAGGGTTTAATTACGGTGCTCGGAAATTCATTTTAACACTAAAAATAAAGCTTATATTTTATTTTATTTATTATTTAAAAAGATGGCTGCCGTGTCTTTTACTCCTCTCCAACTCTGCCTTTTTTCCGCTTTATTTCAGTGTTTGTTTACTTTTCGTTGTGTGCTTTTTCTATTTTATTTTATTTACTTGCACTATTTTATCAGTTGTATTGTGTTGCTCTGTTGGAGGAGCCTGTGACCTAATATTTTCATTGTCATAACTAACCTGTAGCTATGTACACATGACAATAAAAGCCTTGAACCTTGAAAATAAAGTTGTATCTGTCTTGCCAAAGGATAAAAGGAACTTGCTTTTAAAGTATTTTTCTTATACACTGTTGGAGTAATGCTTTGAATAGATCCCATAAACATGTATGTTCTGCAGCCATTAGACTTACACACACATTTAACTTCCTTTCTCCAAACTATTTGGGCTGCATGTATATGGATTCATGTGCATCAAAACCTATTATTCCAATATTTAGGCAAACAGACATTTTATTTTACAGGAGATATGCTCATTATTACATATCTTATTGAATACGTAAGTGAAAAATACTAATTGTATTTATTTTATTAATTAAATAAAATAGGTTTTAAGACGATTGAGGTTTTTAAAAATACTATTAAGACATAAAATCACAAAATGACTTTTGAACATTTAACAATAATTTGCCAAGCTTGTGCCTTGCTTATATTCAGGGCTGCACATAACAGGTGCGCATGCGCACCTCCGCCAAAAAAAGAGCATCGGGTCATTTGAAACAAAGCGCATTTGCGTACCAACATTGAGAGAGGGAGAGAGCAGGGCCGGCCCTCAGCATAGGCGAATGCTAAGGGCGCATCAACCCATAGGGGGCGCCGAAAACTGAAGAAATTCTTTTTTTTTTTTATTTAAAAATTAAAATTAAAATAATTTCATAACAACACAATTTCCCGATTTTGGATCAACAAAGTGCATCTTATTATCTTATACTAACAGAACTACGCCTATATTGCGTACAGCGCCCATAAACTATGGCACCCCCCCCCCCCCCAAAATCAAGTTGAACTGCCCCAGCAAAAACCAGGGGTTTATGTGAAATTGTTCTTTTTTTGAAATAATGGTTTTAATTTGCAATTATAGGTTTTAATTTTGTATTTGTATTCATTTAAAATAAATCAAACTCCCAAAAAACGTACACAGCTTCTGTGTGCTTTTATTAACATTGGAATTTACTGTGTAAGCGGCCGTGGGGGGAGAGCTTTAGAGAGCTCTCTCCTGAAAGACTGAGCGGCTCTGAACCTCAGCTCAGTGAGGTAAAGGCACACCTTTATATGATCATTATAGTTATAAAAAAATAAGAGAATAGAAAAAAGTTGTTATTAATAAACAAGAATACAGTTTGAAAGGGGAGTGATTTGTAAAATATCCATAAAGAAAAAGAAAATCTGATTACAGTTCTGTTTCATATGGGTGTGGGGGGATGTATCCATAGATCTCCTAATGTTGCTCTCAAAGTGCACCAGATTGATGCTTTTAACTTCAATATTAAAAAAAAAAGTCTTCCCGGGGGTGCATGCCCCCCGGACCCCCCTAGAGGAGGTGAGGTCCCCCCCCCCCACTTAAATCATGTTCAAATGGATAGGAAACTAAATACAGTTGCACACATCTTTCTGTTTTGGTGGTCATGCCACAACCGTGCACGCACGAGTCATAGTAAGTGTCTGCATTTTGGGGGGGGGGCGCCAGCTAAATCTTGCCTAGGGCGGCAAATTGGTCAGGGGCCGGCCCTGGGAAAGAGAGAAGGGAGAAGAGAAAAGAGAACAGAGAAAATAGAGGAGAGATGAGAGAGAGAGAAGAGAGAGAAGAGAGAGAGAGAGAGAGAAAGATATTTGCGAGTTGCATATGAACCATGATATTAACTCAGGGCCGGCTCGTAGCAGTGGCTAGATGTTCGCCTAGGGCGCCAGATCTGGGGAGTCGCTGCGCTGGTAGCTCTGGGAGGGAAACAAACATTTTGACCGTTGGGGCTCATCCTAATTTTAGGCCTTGATGTAACAACATTCATAATTAAGTAAATGTAACACCCTTTTCACCCCGGTTACACGTTTCATTTGCCCTGTACGATGGGCGCTGTAAGTGATGAAAATGGGGGATGTTGGCTTATCTGGCGCCCGCAGCTCACAGCTAAAGTGCGAGTGAGCGAGGGAGAGAGGGAGGGTGCACCGGTACCAGGCCAGCGCTGTTGTTATTAGCATCTGGTGCTAGCTGCTCTAACGGATATAAGAAGAAGATGATTCTACAATAATGTGGAGGGAGAGTCCTCTCCAGTCAGACTGAGAGGCTGATAACTACAGCTCAGTGAGGTAAAGGACTCTTGAGTGTTTAGATAGTTAACTTTAGTCTAAGTTCAAACGGTTTGGTCACAATTTATGTAAACACATATTTCCAAGGCACTCCTTTATAATTATTGGGATAAACAGGTTTGAAATCATTCCAATGTATACTATAGGACAGTAACCAAAAATATCCTTTAAAACTGGAGATACAAAAAAATGCATAAATAAATAAATGTTAAGGTAAAATAAGATATTAATGAACAACACAAATAAAATAAGTTCCATTCATTTGTTATTGGCTATGGTAGGTTATTGGTTATGTTCACATACTTATTGGATTACATCCACTTTTCTAAGATGACAACAGAGACTTTCGACCCAAACACAGCTGTTGACTTGTGGATGCAAGCAGCTAATCACAGACTCAACCAGAGAGAAAGAAGTAGGCCTACATCATCAGCTACCATGTCTGACAGAGAGGAAGACAGTGAGGAGAACAGTCAGGAGGGTAGTGATGACAGCTTGCAGGATTACTGGTCGTGCTAATGTTGTCTTGTGTTCACCTCTGCATGTGTGTTCTGTGTTCACCTCTGTGTGTTCAGTGCCGTGTGTCTGGCAAATAAAGTCAAGACCCCTCAAAAGTTACGGTTTATTTCATTTTAAGGATGAGCACCAAGCAACATCTCCAGGTGCTCCTTTGAGAACCAGGGAAACAAAGTTATGTGCACCCCTGATTATATTGTTAAAAAAAGGAAGGGTAAGTATTTTTCAAAGTTTGATTCTTCAGAACGGCCCTGTAATATCACTTTGTGTGTACTATCTTATCAGGTTGTCTTTATTGGCCAATAAGAGTTGAGTATTCATCATAGCCATGAGATAAAATTAAATATAGTTAAATGGTACTTGGAGCATATTGCGGCAGTAATCTTAAACAAAGTGCCGCGAGGGACTAAACAAGAGAAAAAACACTGTGGACGCGCAAAAACTCAGTCTTTCCAACACAGTATGCGTTTGACCTTTTATTTCCAAAGCAAAAATGCAATATTCCATATCCATATACGTATCCTTGCGTGCGTGTGTGCGTGCGGTCAACAAAAATGGTCCTTCTCTAGCTCACTCTCCCATCTATTACCACGTGCGCAGGTAAAAGCAACCGGATATAAGCACAAACGTCACCACACAAATCCAATGACACGCCCACCACCTATAGTGACTCAAAAAACATGTATCGTAACAAACACAGAAATGGCTTCATATGTGGCTCCTACAGGGCACTTTACAGGCGTGTGTGTGTGTGTGTGTGTGTGTGTGTGTGTGTGTGTGTGTGTGTGTGTGTGTGTGTGTGTGTGGCCTAGCATTACTATACTTGTGGGGACCTAAATCTGTTTACACAGTCACGTGTGGGGACTCGCCTCCCTTATGGGGACAAATTGGAGGTCCCCATGAGGGCAATCATTAATTTTAGGGTGAAGACTTGGTAAGGGTTAGGTTAAGGTTAAGGGTTAGGCATGTGTTGGTTATGGTTAAGGTTAGGATAAGTCTCCAGGAAATGCATGTAAGTCAATGTAATGTCCCCTGAAGTTATGTATACATGGTGTGTGTGTGTGTGTGTGTGTGTGTGCGTGTGTGTGTGTGTGTGTGTGTGTGTGTGCGTGTGTGTGTGTGTGTGTGTGTGTGTGTGTGTGTGTGTGTGCGTGGGGCTGCCGTCAGGGAAGAATTTGCATGTTTGAGCTTTTACAACTGTTGCTGTGGTCGCTGCTTCAAAGAGGCAGTGCTTTGTTTATGGATCTTTTTTAACAACCAGAGCAGTTTCCACACATTTAAACCATGTTACTTTTGACCATTTACACAAGGAAGTGTTTCATAAAGGAAGCTGTAAAAGATGTGTGTTCTGTGTTGATCTAGCTGCAAGACAAATATCCCCATTAAGTTATTCAGCTGTTCTCAGTCAGCTGTTTTGTATCTCTTCCATGGTTTGACATCTAAAATAAACCATAATATCCACACCATAGAAATGTGTATTGCTGCTGTACGTATGCTTTTTGTAGTGACAAATATTTTAAAGAAAATGACGTAACTTCCATATTTAACAACAGAACAGTCAGGTAAGTTTAGAAAATGACGCCAGCTTTGCCTAACTTTGTGATTTTAGCGTTTGCAGACCATTTACATGCACAAAAACCCATATAACACACAGCAGGAACAACCCCAAAAAGTGTCTTTAAAACTAGGTTTGACACTTATGCAATATTACAATATCCAAAATCTAGACTTGTATCCAGATTACTATATATTTCCCAGCCCTTGAGTACACACACACACACACATCCTGGAGACTTATCCTAACCTTAACCATCACATTCCTAACCCTAACCAAGTCTTCACCCTAAAATTAATGATTGCCCTCATGGGGACCTCCAATTTGTCCCCATAAGGGAGGCGAGTCCCCACATGTGACTGTAAACAGATTTAGGTCCCCACAAGGATAGTAATGCTAGGCGCCACACACACACACACACACACACACACACACACACACACACACACACACACACACACACACACACACACACACACACACACACACACACACACACACACACACACACACACACACACACACACACACACACACACACACACACACACACACACACACACACACACACACACACACACACACACACCTCAGTCTGCAAGATTTATCGTGTCAAATTTAATCTGAGACAATGTTTTTTAGCCTGCAGGGCATCATTTGAATTTATTTGACAGTTGTTATTAAAAAGATGTTGAATGCACAAGCAGTAATAGAAATGTCTATTGTGTACTTTTTCGTGTTAAAGATGCCAACCATATTATTTACCCAGATATTTCATCATTGCTAATCACTTCAGGGGAATACACGACTTTTGTTTTTGTTCTGTTCCCCATGAGTATAACTGCATCTAACCGTGTGTTGCACCATGAACAAAATAATCCTTTAATCCTGCAATTAAGAAAGGTGTCAGTTTTGTGTTTGGATTTAAGCGTATCACTATTTATAATAGGATACATGAGATTTCAACAGATTATATAGAGGGTATGATGAGTCAAAATGCCTTAGAAGCCTTTCAACACCACCCTGTTTACATAATGAATCACCTGATGTCCTCCAGTCAAAGAATTTCCCCCGCCATGACACTGAGCAAATCCTCAAAGCGTACAGACTTGAGTTTGCATGCACATCTTGGCGTGATTATATTACACACTTGATCACATGTTACAGATGTCCAACAAGGGAGTCACAAGGGAGGCTGAGAAAAAACAACCAGGAAACAAGCAGGGGAACTAAGGAAATGACGTGACGGTGACATTTTGAGGTGGTCAAATGTAGCAGAATAATAACAATAAAGAATGGAGGGTCCGACCGCTGCAGTGTGGACTAACAAGCAATACTAGCATCTACAGTAGGACACGCTGCATGCCTGATTACTGTGCAAGCTACTGTGATTTACACAGAGATGGTGTGAGTGTTGGCTTCAGGACATCATGTGATCTCAGTATCAGGGGAACACATCACTTTGAGATGCAAATCTAATGCCATCAAGACACAAGAAGGTTTTTCAGTGGTTTTATTTACACTGAACAAAAATATAAACGCAACACTTTTGTTTTTGCTCCCATTTTTCATGAGATGAACTCAAAGATCTAAAACATTTTCTATTTACACAAAATAACCATTTCTCTCAAATATTGTTCACAAATCTGAAAGAATCTGTGATAGTGAGCACTTCTCCTTTGCCGAGATAATCCATCCCACCTCACAGGTGTGGCATATCAAGGTGCTGATTAGACAGCATGATTATTGCACAGGTGTGCCTTAGGCTGGCCACAATAAAAGGCCACTCTGAAACGTGCAGTTTTGCTTTATTGGGGGGGTCCGAAAACCAGTCAGTATCTGGTGTGAGGGGTAGGGTTAGGGTAATGTTGTGAATCGAGTGGCCCATGGTGGTGGTGGGGGTATGGTATGGGCAGGCGTATGTTATGGACGACGAACACAGGCCACTCGATTCACAACATTTTTTTTTCTAGCATTTTATACACCAAAGCATTAATGAGTAATTAATCGATGATGCGGTTGCAGGAGCTCTACTGCAGTGCGCACAGTGATGCCTCCATCATGTAGATCAGCAGGGCCATGGCTGACCTGGATATCAGACGGTTAAATAACCATTTCTGATCGAAATCTACCTCAGTTGCCCCATCCTTCCTTTCCCAACAGAGGGCTGCTGTTCCAACATGCAGTGTGTGTCTGTTGCAATACATTAGAGAAGGACACTTATTACTCTAGCATTCCTCCATACCTGCCCACACTAGCCTGTCAAATTTGCATCAACATTTTTTTTCCACACACACACACACACACACACACACACACAAAGCTTTGTTTCAACATCAGATACAGGAAAACCCCCAAAATATTACAACAGCACGTCAGTGAGCAGGATGGTACAGGATGTGGTTCCAATGTAATGACCTGAGACACATTAGGCTTGATGGGAAATTGGTTTGTTGCTTACCTGTATTACTAAATCCTGGAGAGGCGTGTTCTCATTTCAGCAGGATGGAGCTTTGTTTGGTTCTGTTGAAGAAAATTAAAAAAGCTTCATAGGAGAAAAGCTATTTCCTGTGGTGGAAGAAGTGCTCAGATATTTTACTAAATTAACAAGCTACCCTGCAGTATACAAAGTTATTAAAACTAGCTGCACCTTTACCAGCTTTGAGAACACTTTAATCCATCAGTAATTATAAAAACATATCATATATATTATTCTGAAATTGACCAATCTGCACAATGACTACTTTTGGTACATTTAGATGGTAATACTTTTACTTGAGTAACACTTTAATTGCAGGACTTGTAACAGAGTATTCCTACACTCTGGTACTTGTACTTTTACTCTCAAGTACAAGATCTCAGTACTTCTTCCACCTCTGCTAATACTGTACGGATTACAGCAGCTTTGGTATCAGTGTAACCAGGACATGTACAAAACAAAGGCTCTAGTGGAGTAACATAAGTTCAAATATAATAAAGAAAGATGATAATATGGGTTAAACAAGACCACATTTCACAGGCCTTTCCACAGATGTCATGGAGCTACAGCTGTCAGTGTCCAAAACACAGACATGCTAAGCTATTGTTAGCATGTCTGGGTGGGAGTTAACCTGAAGTCTAAACGCACATTTAAGTCAAACCACTATGTGAAATCGCACCTAAACGACATCATAAACTAACAATGTAACCAAAAACTGAATATCATCTTTATTATAGACACAAGCTAGGTTTTAAATCTAATCCCCATCCCTGTTTACTGCAGACATTCACAAATTAGCTAGCTACCGTTAGCATGCCATTAGCATTTACCATTAACGGTTAGCTCTTTAGCTTTAACTCTTGTTTGTCACTGCGGGTTTTCTGTAGCAAATGCTAATTTATGTTATGTAACTTTATCTATTCAACGCTTACTTGTCATGGTTGTCTCTTGGGTGTTGTGTCTGTAAAGATAAACGGCATCACACCGCCACTTCCGAATCACAAAGGAAACTTTCACCGGAAAACCCTCCTCTGCGTGGGAAGCAAAACAGCCACTTCCTCCACAACACCTTTACCACCAGTTGACTAACTATTATTTTGTTATCAGAGACATTAAAGTCCAGTCATTTCATACACAATACTGCCTTTAAGAGAATATGTATAGTATTTAACTTAAAAGGTGGTTAAAAATGACTATAAGTGCATGGATGCGGCTCACAACAACACACACATGCAGAGTCTGTGTCTCCATCTAGTGTCAGACTACATGTAATTCAGGAGTTAAAAGCTACAGGTTTTTGTGTGACCTCAATACTGATCAATACAGATCATCCTTCCAAAAATAAATGCGTGTGTTTGAAAGCATTCACATTTAACATCTTGGCTACACACACTGACATATTTCCAATCAACCAGCCAATACAAATAGTAGGCCTAATGGAAGTAACTGTCACGAACTTGGAAACAAAAGGTCTTGGACTCAAATGCACGACCCAGGAGACAACTTGGGTAAAGTATGAGTAAGATACTTTATTTAAAAAAAAAAAACGGGATATAAATAAGAATCGACACTCTTGATGAGGTGACAAAAAAGGTTCAAAAAGGCACAGAGGAAAATCGCTCACTACGTGAGGAACAAACCTACAAAAATAACTTTGAGAGCATTTAAATCAGGCTTTGAGACAAGGAGAGTAATCGCAGGCACGCTGACTACTTGAGACTACAAGACGAACTGACACAAAACAACGGGAGACTGGGGAATTTAAACAAGAGGTAACTGGGCACAGGTGGAAACAATCAGGGGCGGGGCTGGCGCTGATGAGAGCGGGAGACACACACACGGATAGGGAGTCAAGAGACCTGGAAAGAAACATAACAGGTGAGTACCAAAATAAAACAGGAAGTGGGAGACAAGACAAAAAAAGACTAAACATGAAGCATGACTAGATTCAACATTTTTCACGGGACACTACAGTAACACACTTTTGTTAAATGGTTTCTGTATCCTTGGCGATTCAAGCATTTGACAGGTTGTGTTCATGTGTAATATGGGTGTAATATTGGTGTTACATGGCCATGGGTGTAATATGAGTGTAATATGGGTCTAATTTAGATTGAAAGGTTTTTGATATTTGTATTCCTTGGGATTGTGAGAGACGCATTTGGATCTCCCTGTCTGTATCTCACACACAGAAGAAGTTTGGATAAAAGCGACATGCAATACAATGTAATCAATAAAGTATATCTAATCAAATGTTATCTGATTATAAGGTTAATATAGAAAGTGTGCAAGTTTGTTGATTTCTGCAGGCGTTCATGTTAAACCCAAGTAAATATATAAATATTCCTTTAGTCATATACATAATTTCTGAAAATAAATGTGTCTTTATATATAGTGAACTGTATGATTTCCTGTAATGTGTTGTACGTGATATATTTCACATTTTACAAGTATGTTGATGTTGCTGCGTAAAAGAAGTCTCATTACATATATTTTCTGGGGAAAGCATTACTACATTTAAAAAAAGTGATAAAATAACAATCCAACATTTTTTTAATGTTCTGGTTTAAATGTCAAATGGGCAGAATTATATTTTGGTTGCCTCTGTGACTCGATAGATTACCCTAAGATTAAACAGCATGCTGATTACACAGTGTGTTTAAATCTACTAAAACACCTTTCATTCATACTAGCAGGTCAACATTTGGTTTACCAGATCCTTTATTTAATCTGAAAACGTCCGATCAAGTTACAGGAGAGAACATCAATTAAAGAGGCAATAACTGAGAGCCATGATCCGAATCTGGTTCGTGGTGGTCAAGAAAAATCTAATTTTATGACTGGTTTATGACTTAAAAATCAAATCTTTGGACTTGTTTCTAGCGTCCCAAGACCTCAGATGTACATGTAACATGCAAAATAGTGACTTTCTCCCACCTCTGACCTTTTAGACTGTATTCATTTGAGTGTTGCTATGTCACTGATGATTCTTTTCCCATATTTTCCAGAGTCCAACTCAACAATGAGTCGTCACTGCAGGAGGCGGGTTATTACAGCGAGGAAGGATGTCAAACTGTGCAATGCAAGGAGGTCTGGTACGTTGCTGTGGTGTTTTTTTTCCTTTATATATCAGGGTTGCCAACTCTCACGCATCTGGCGTGTGACACACGCTTTCACTCTCAATCTCACGCTCTCACGCTGCCCAAACTATTCTCACGCCAAAACAAGAATACCGAAGACTAGAAACGGTTTTGAAAACTTTTGTCACGTAGTGATCGTCTTCTCAATAGAACATCTTTGATAATGTCTTCTGGCCAATCAGAATCAAGATAACGGCGTGGTGTTGTTGCAGGAAGTCCCGACGAAGAATACTTTTGCTGTAGTACATCTCTATACATCGATACAACATTACGTGTTGATAGAAATCAACACGTAATGAAATAAGACCCCACGGTTTGATGATTGATAGGTGTGTGGGCTGTCTTTCATTTTGACACAGAACAATGGGGGCTATCCACCCTTATCCACAATGTAAAGTCATTCACACAGCCTCTTCTCTCTGCGAAGAGCAGCAGGTTCAGCTTTCAGAACAAAGTAACAAAAAACTAAAATGGCATTAATTTGTTTAAATATGTCCTGTAGTAATAGATGTATTTATTTTTCTTCTCAAGAGAATCCCCCCAGACCCCCCTGCAGGGGTTGGGTTTTCAGCAGGTCAACTCTTTCACCTGTGGGGAAATTGCAGGCTTGGCTCCAGGTCGCCCTTTTTATTTACTAAAAGACAAATGTGCCTTTTTATTTCATACAGTTCAATTTGGATTGAGACAGGGAAATAATCTAAATCTCACGCGTGGCGTTTCACTGTCAAGGGGAGTGTGTATGTAATTACATTGCAAATACTGACTTGAGCCCCACCACTGTATGGGTTAGCCCTACCATAGATTACCCGACAAAAATACTCCGTGGCCGCCACTGCCGCCCCATATTGCGCATGCGCAGATCTAAGATCCAGTAGAAATGATAAAAAGTAAAAGTCTGCTGCTTATTGTTCTACTAGGCTAAAATAGAGTCAAAGAGTATGAGAGTGAGAGTGTGTTAATTCATATATTTGGCAGTTTGGAGTAAGTCTGTAGATGTGTTTGTGTGTGTGTATAGGCCTCTCACGATAATTTATTTTGTAGGATACATTTTCCCGGAAATTATTGCGATAAACGATAATATTGTCGGCACCGTTGTATGACCATTTTAGACCACTGACATACTGATAATATATAATAATAATTCAAGTACATCATTTCAAACTGCTAGTCACATCCTCATGTAAATGGCAATTTATCGAGTTCATTTTTATTTATCGTACGATAAGTCAATTAATTGCTTATCGCGACAGGCCTATGCACACAATAAAACAGTGGAAACAAACATGTGTTTGACTTTCATTAGTGAATGAAACTGTGTGCCCTTTATAGTCTGTGTCCAATATTGTGTCTTTGTATATATTGTAAATAGATATCCTATATATATGCTAAGGTCCCGCTACTGACACGATAGCAGTCATTTCGTGCGCATATGTGTAATCAATTTATAATCATTATTTAAGGTCTTTCGGAGGAGGACAGGAAGAGGCCAGGATCACCTTCTGAGAGACCAAGTACATGAAGCAGGGGCGCCGTAACTGACAGGGGGCCCAAACTATTTTAGAACATTAAGAAAAAAATGTTTAAGTAACCAATGTGATATTTCATGGGGCCCAAAATCCCTGGCGGCGCCCCTGACTACAAGTATATGGGCAACCACAAATTAATGGGAGACCACGAGTTGATGGTTGACCAGCAGTCAGTTGACAGCCATGGAGACAACGGCGGGAAAATTGAGCAAGGGACTTCGAGGAAGATCGGAGAGAAACAAATATGCTGTTCGTTCATCCTGATCCCTCTGGCTGGTGGTAAGTGACTGTTATTTTGTATATATTGATCGTTGTGCTTTTATTTATGTCTTAATGTGTGCGTATGTATAAATGTGTCTGTTGATTGGGTATATATAGGATATACATATTTTTATATATATTAGTATTTTTGTATTTGGGATTGTGGGAAACGGTATTTCGATCTCTCTGTCTGTACCATGGGTCTGTACCATACTGTATATATAAAGGTCTGTACACACAAACTGAAAGATTGACAATAAAGTTGACTTTGACTTAATTGTCTGCAACAATCATTTCTTGTAAACATGTTAAGGTTTTCCTTGTAAGTCAAATTAAAATGTCTGAACCTTCTTCTTGGTTGTTCCTCAGGTCTGGCACACGGATGTTTTACAATGAGCGCATACTGGGATGAGTTGCAGACATTGAGACAGCGTGTGATGTTGCTTCCTCCAAACACGTCGAATTTCGCGTTGGAGTCTCAAGATGGAGCCATCTTTATCTCCCTCCATCGTACATGTGATTTAGAGTGGAACTTGTTTTCTTCTTAACTTTTCATTGTGTCCATGCAGGGGCTAGGGTGTTACATCATTGGACGTCCGATACGTAGTGGTCCCAGCAGACAACTGAAGGAATTTCGGATATAATATTCAGCAGGTGGTTTTAAAAAAATCAGAGACGAGTGATTCAGGTATAGGAAGTCAAATGTATTACTTCTAGGATTTCAATCACATGAAACAAATGAAAAACAGTTGTAGTCTATACATTGTACATATTAATTGTTTTCTCTATTCAGGGACGTTCAATATTGCAACCAGGAGATTGCTGGGCTTTTGCAGGTGAACGAGGGCACATGCTCTCCCTGTCCCACCCAGTGTCCATCACCCAGGTGACTCTGGGTCACATCACTGAGAGCCAATCAATCATCAGAAACATTCCCAGCGCACCGAGGGAGTTTGAAGTCTACGTCACACATTTTCTGTTGTTATCCTCCATATGTCTTGTATATTTTTGGTAATTCACAAAATGCACAACAAAATACTTCCCCAGAGGATTGTTGACATCCACCTGGATCCATCTTCTTCTTATACTGTATATAGACATATGATCTTTTCTAGCATTAGGACTGTCTGTGTTGTAAATGTATTATCTTTACACACGACATCTATTGCACGTCTGTCCGTCCTGGAAAAGGGATCCCTCCTATCAAAGAGGTTTCTTCCATTTTTCCCCCACTAACTTTGGGGTTTCTTTGGGAGTGTTTCCTCGTCCGATGTGAGGGTTTAAGGACAGAGGGTGTCATATTAATATTCTGTACAAACTGTAGAGCCTACTATGTAAAATGTGTGATATTGGGCTATATGAATAAACTTCAATTGATTGATTGATTCATGAAAATATTCATCTCATCCTTGTCTCTCTTTACTCTCCAGGGAATGAGGACCGCGGGAGAAAGAGGAACCTTCCTGGGAAAAATGGTGTACGATCAAGACGGTCCAGCATATCAGACCTTTGCTCTGCCTGTAAGTATAACTCAAGAGAAACTGTGAAGGTCTTATGAACATGCTTGTTTTTTTTATTTAAACACTTTCAAAAACATATTAAGGGGCTAAGATCATTACACAACACATGACAACTGTAGAGATGGAGTTGCTATTAAAACTATTCGCAAAACATTTTGAAATCAGGACTTTACTTGTAGTGAAGTATTTTAAGACCATAGTTTTTCTAATTGTACTTAACCCTTGTATTGTGTTCGAAAGCTGTTACCGTTCATGGTATTGGTATCATGTATCTCAGTCCAAAACACACACAAAAAATGACTATCATCCAAAATTGTATTAACTACATCATAACTAACTTATTATGCGTCCATAACCGTACAATCCTGTTGTAATTTAATGTTATGGCCCAAAGCACATTACACCACATATTGCACACGTGCATGTGTGTGTTCAGGTTCAAGTGTTAGCGTACATATTCTTTGAGAAAGGTCGAGTTCCCGTGGGGGAGGGGGCCAGAGGGAGGGGAGACCAGGTGCATGTTGAGAACATAGACTGTATATATAAAGGTTGAGAACAAATATTGTTACAGTTGATGAAGGGGGAAGGGTGTTTAAAGTCAAAGATGAATCTTGATTGGGCCAAATTTGACCTCGAGTCACCCAAAACAATTCTGCTGGGACTCCCCAGACCCCAACACCAAATTATACACTTTATTTTTAGAGACCTTCAGACTTGGCTCAAATGGTCAACATCAGTTGTGTTTATATATCTGTTGTGGAGGATATCATGGAGCCTTGTTCAGATAAAAAAAACTAGAGCGTAGTTAATATATCATTTTAACTTGAAACGGGTCACGGGAGACCCGAACACAACATAAGGGTATCTGAGTAGTGCTCCCAACAAAGCATGTAATCCACATAGATGAATATTGCTTTAACATTTCTTGTATCCTTTCATTGTTGTAAAAGCCTGACTCTACTTTAATCTCTTGTCTCTTTCCAGGATCCCAGTAAAGGAGTCTTCCGCCATGTGAGGCTGCAGGTTTTAAATAACTGGGGTGAATAGACTACACCACCGTTTACAATTTTAGGGTTAACGGTGAGTTAAAGGTGGATCAATCTCAAGACATCTCGTTGTTTTGAGATTAATTCCCAAAAGGGGGGTTAGGAGGTTAATTATGATCGTAGTTTTTTCTCCGGGGTGCTCCAGTTTTTTCCCCACAAGCTTTAAATATCTTAGAAATAGCTAATTAAAATGGTCTTTTATAATAAATATATATATTAAATTGTAACAATTTTGCTCTGTGTTTATATTCGATAATAAATGCACTGATAACTGCTCCATCTTTCAAAACCTTCTTATAGGTTTAGAACACAATGTTGGAAAATCTTACATGAACCTGCAGCTTCAATATCAACAACAATTATTAATCAAACATGAATTATTTGGTTGGTTTTGAGCCTTTTATTCAGTAAAGTCAACAAATATCACTCACTCATGGCATTGCTTCCAAGACAGGATATTGTGTAATTTTTGACGAGATGTTTGAGGGCATGAACTGACTCGCTGAACCCATATTTCCCTGAACCTAAGGCAGAGCAGAGGAAGAGACAACTTGAATGAACCTCATAAAACCACGTGATCATGACCATTATTGCGATGTTCAACTAACCACCAAGTAGTTTTATTAAGAAGTTAATTTGGTAGTACTCAGATCTTGTTCTTGAGTAAAAGTACCAGAGTGTAGGAATACTCTGTTACAGTAAAAGTCCTGCAATGAAAATGGTATGTTGTGCGCGGAGAACTGCGCACAAGCCGAGCTCATAAACTGAGGAACCCTGCGCGAGGCCCCCTGCGCAATGTGAGGTTCCATGCAGCCTGCATGATCGGCCTGTAGGGAGGGATGACCCTGCCCATGCTGCCTTCAGGGTGTCACAGGGTTTCTTGGACCGAGGTCGTGTTGTTCACTATTTTATAACAAATGTTTTTATGCAAGAACTTATATAAACATCATATATTTTGTAGAGGGGTAGACACAGTGGCGGTTCTAGAACATTTTACATGGGGGGGCAAAGGGGGGGCAAGAGGTCATGCCAGGGTGGCATGGGAGGGCGGACAGTACGTGGTATTTTATACTGTATATAACCTATTTATTGTTAATTCATGCCCTAACACAAGTGTTCTTAATGCACAAGAGAAACAAGGTGTTCAGACAAACAATCGGGTGCCCTTTGAGTCCCCCAAGCTTACCTCAACCATTTTAAATGAAAGGAAACTACAAAATGTATTTTAAAGCAATGAATTAATGGAACAGGTTTTTTTGCATTACAATGTCAAACTAAATATATATTTAGTTTTTAAAAAATTGGTTTTCTTAGTATTAGACAGACATATTTGCATGTCCTCACTAAGCATTATTACATATTAATTTAATATCAAACCAATCAAAATGGCCAATTATCCCAAAATGTTGCTGCTAATATAATCATATGCTTGTCAACTTTAACTGATCAAAAATAAATTCTGAAAAAATACTTGAATTATCTATGAAATTGCAATATTGTCCCTCAGTTTGTTTCAACCCCGTCACGCCATACCATTTACCCTCCTATTAAAATAATGGATCAGTCCATGTGTGATCTGCATTGAGGGAATTACATCACAAAAGTGTCAGTTTCCTCATTACCTATATTTCAGTTTTTGTATTTTCAGATTAAGATTGACAAACTCAACATTTCAATTTATAATGAAGTACACAAATGACATCACCCATCTCTTCAGAGAGCTAAAGGTGACCTGTGCAGCAACACATTTCAATCAATATTTGTCAATACTAAGAGCTGCTAGATTGTGCTGCTGTGATGGAATATGTAAGGGGATTAAGAACATACCATGTGGTCCAGCTGGAGTTTCATCTGCCTCCTGATCCCTGCCTCTGTCCCTCTTTCTGATACTTCATCTTTATTCCTCACATACATTTCTTCTTCTTCACTAATGTCTTCCTCCTGCTCTGACCCTCCTGGTCTCTTCATCTCCTCCTCTTCCTCCTGCTCTGACCCTCCTGGTCTCTTCAGTGAACTCTCTTTTCCTTTTCCTCTTTCTGTTCGTCCTGATCACTTCTCATATGTCTTTGTGTTGTTGTTGAATCACTCCTATACTCTGGCCTGCAAGAGTCTACTTGTGAAAAGCACTAGTACAAATGCTTGTATAACTTTACGCGTTAGGGCCATGTAGCCTAGCTAATATGTAGCATATCATATAACATCAGAAAGTATTGATCAAGCGCACACAGGCAGCTGTGTTTGGATCCAGTTTTTACAGTAAAGGATGTATTGTAGTGCCGTGAAAAGAGAGTCGGAGGCGGTGTATTAAGAATGGAGTTCCAATCTTTATTATCCATTACTTTCAGAGAGGTTAACACATGCACTACTCTGCCTGATGAGCTAGCAGGAATGGCCGACCCCCACGACTCCTGAGCACGGGAGTCGGAAAAGTGACTCCCGCCTGTGCGGCCCCCGGAAGGGGAGGGACCGGAACAACAGGTCTTAAATCCGTGACGGGGGACGAGGCCGGGGGGCGGCCCCGTCGCGGAGGTTGAGCCAGCACCACAGGCTGGTCCAAGTCCAGGTGAGCAGCCTTCACCCGGTCCACCGAGACATGCTCGGCCTTGCCACCGAGGTCGACCACCAGGTGCTTGTCCCCGTGCTCCAAGACCCGGAAAGGCCCATCATAAGGGGGCTGCAGGGGGCCTCTGTGCGCATCGTGCCGGATGAACACGTGCTCCGCCGAGCAGAGCTCTGCGGGAACCTGGGACACCTGAGTACCGTGCTGAGTAGTAGGGATTGGAGCAAAGGCCTCAGCGGCATCACGCAGGAAAGCCCGCTGGGCCGACGCCGACCAGGGAGCCGATACATTTGGGAGGAAATCCCCCGGAACTCTCAGCGGCTGACCGTAGACCATCTCCGCTGTAGAACACTGCAGATCTTCCTTAGGTGCGGTCCTCAGGCCCAGCATCACCCAGGGCAGCTTGTCGACCCAGTTACCGTCCGTAAGGCCGGCCTTGAGGGCCGCCTTCATGGAGCGATGAAAGCGCTCGCAGAGGCCGTTAGCCTGAGGGTGGTAAGCGGTAGTCCTGTGCAGCTTAACCCCCAAACCGCCTGCCACAGCGTTCCAGAGCTCGGACGTGAACTGAGAGCCCCTGTCTGAGGAAATGTCTGACGGGGTGCCAAAACGACACACCCACGTTGCAATGAAGGCCCGGGCAACGTCTGCGGCTGATGTCGAAACGAGCGGAACCGCCTCCGGCCAACGGGTCGTTCTGTCCACCATGGTGAGGAGGTAGGAAAACCCCTGAGAGGAAGGCAACGGACCAACCAGGTCAATGTTGACGTGATCAAACCTCCTCTCAGGCACCAGGAAACGCTCCAACGGGGCCTTCGTGTGGCGGTGCACCTTAGCGCGTTGACAAGCCACGCACTCCCTGGCCCAAGTCCTCACGTCCCTTTTCAGTCCTTGCCAAACGAACTTCGCCGCTACCAAACGCACCGAAGGTTTAACGCCGGGGTGTGACAGGCCGTGCACAGCCTCGAACACAGGACGCCTCCAGCTGGCAGGGACGACAGGCCGCGCCAGGCCCGTAGAGACGTCACACAGGAGAGTAATGCCCGCGTCGCCGAACACCACGTCCTCCAAGCGCAGCCCCGCGCTCTCCACCTTCAGGGCCTGGACGCCGGGATCTGTGACCTGGTCTGCCGCCATGCGAGTATAGTCCAGGCCCAACTGGACGGCACCGATGACGACCCTGGAGAGGCAATCAGCAACCAGGTTCGACTTGCCAGCCACGTGCTTAATGTCCGTAGTGAACTCCGATATGTAGGACAGCTGCCGCTGCTGACGTGCCGACCAAGGCTCCGCCACTTTTGACATGGCGAAGGTGAGCGGCTTGTGGTCGACAAACGCCGTAAATTCACGGCCTTCCAGCATGAAACGGAAGTGCCGCACGGCCAAATAAAGTCAGAGGAGCTCCCGGTCAAAGGCGCTGTATTTGCGTTCTCTAGGCGTCAGCTGGCGGCTGAAAAAGGCGAGCGGCTGCCAAGCGCCCTCCACCCACTGCTCGTGCACTGCGCCGAGCGCGTAGTCTGACGCGTCCGTGGTGATGGAGATGGGAGCCGTAGATGATGGGTGTGCCAGCAAAGCCGCCTGAGCCAACGCGGTCTTGACCTCAGCAAAAGCGCCGTCCGCCTCTGCTGTCCAGTCGATCTCCTGGACGGGGGTCTTGCCTTTCAACGCTTCATACAGCGGCCGCATGATGTGTGCGGCCCGGGCGATGAAACGGTGGTAGAAAGTCACCATCCCCAGAAACTCACGGAGCGACCGGGCTGTGAGCGGGGCGAGGAAACGCCGCAACAGCCTCCACCTTCGGCTGGCAGAGGTTGTCGCACCGCCCTTGGTGACGCGGTGCCCCAGGAAATCGATGTCCGACACCCCGAACTGGCACTTTGCAGGATTGATGATTAATCCGTGTTCGTTGAGCCGTTGTGAAAAGGGCTCGGAGGTGGGACAGGTGCTCCTGCACTGAAGCGCTGGTGACGAGTATGTCATCGAGGTAAACAAACACAAACGGCAGGTCCCAGCAGCACCGAATCCATCAGGCGCTGGAACGTCTGAGCGGCATTCTTGAGTCCAAAAGGCATCCGCAGGAACTCAAAAAGTCCAAAAGGCGTTATCACTGCTGTCTTGGGAATGTCCAGGGGGTGCATGGGCACCTGGTGGTATCCACGCACCAGGTCCACCTTGGAAAACACCCCCGTACCGGCCAGATGCGCCGAAAAGTCCTGAATGTGCGGCACCGGATCGCTATCCGGTGCTGCACATTCAGGACTTTTCGGGACTTTTCAGGCGTAGTGGCGTCGTTGAGTCGGCGGTAATCCCCTCACGGGCGGAACCCGCCGTTCGATTTGGGAACGACGTGCAGGGGGGAAGCCCAAGGACTGTCGGAGCGGCGGACAATGCCCAGGCTGCGAACTCCGCCCTCGCTACAGCCAGCTTAGAAGGGTTCAACCGCCGGGCCCTGGCATAGACAGGAGGCCCCCCGGTAGTGACGTGGTGTTCCACGCCATGCTTAGTGGTAAGCGCAGAGAAGGTGGGTAGCGACAGGTCTGGAAACTCGGCCAACAGTCTGAGAAACGTGTCTGCACTTGACAGCGAGCCTGACAGCTCGTACGCTGCTGCCAAGTGTGCACACGAGGGAAGAAAACGTTAAGGCATCAACCAAACGCCTATTCTTAACGTCCACTAAGAGTCCATGAGCACACAAAAAATCCGCTCCGAGGAGGGGAAAAGAAATGTCCACTGTCACAAAATCCCAGCTGAAACGCTGTCCTCCGATGCACAAACACATAGGCCTCACGCCGTACGTGCGAATGGGACTGCCGTTAGCCGTCGTCAATCGCGGTCCGTGCCCCCCACGGGCGACGTCTTCACTCGACGCCCGTGTCACACAGAAACAAGCTCCCCGAAACGCTGTCGCTGACGAAGAGGAGCCTGCACGTGCCGCCGACGCTCTGAGCCACTACTGAGCGCCGGCCCCTCCGTTTCCCGGGGGTTTGTAGCTGCACGGAGCGATGCATCTCTTCGCCCTTGTCCCGAAACGTGCGTGGTAAACGCACTCTCCGGCGTCTCCACGCCGGCTAGCCACAGCCGTGTCCGGCCTCCGCCACGCTTTCTTGACTGCCGGTGGGCCGCTGAGCGTCGCGGCTAACGTCTCTGCCCCGGGCTGTTGCGTAGCCAGGAAAAAACAATCCGCTTCCTCAGCCAAAGCACGGGGCTCCGTGACAGGCGTGTTGGCCAGCGCCGTCTGTACCCGGGGAGGCAAGTGGCGCAGGAAAATCTCCGTGAATAAAATCCGGGGATCTTCCCCCCCTAGCAGATTTAGCATTTTCTCCATTAGCTGGGATGGCTTGCTGTCTCCTAGGCCTTGAATGTCAAGTATCTGGCGGGCCCTCTCCTTAGCAGATAAGCTAAATGTCTTAAAGGGATAGTGGAAATCCGCGAATTTTGGGTTTAACTTATGTATTTGTATTAAAAATAAGCATAATAAACAATTTTTTTTTATTTCATGCGCCTAGTTTCATTTTATTTTCAATTTTACTGCGCCCTCTCAATGAAACGAAATACTTCGGGAATCGTCGGGAATCTTCGGATGCTGACGAGAGCAGAGGAAGACGGGCACAAACAATGGCGGACATTCAATAGCATTTGCATGTGAATAGCCGACCTTTATTATGGTGAATAGATGTGTTTTGTATGGCTGTAGTGCGACAGCAAATGCAGAGAATGGCGTATCGACTCATGCGTTTCCAAGAAACCCAGCCATTCGTCGTCAGTGGGTGAAATTTGTTCAGAAATGTTCACTATAGGTAATACTATAAGACTGTAAGACGGCAATACTTTATACCAAGTATATTGCCATAAATATGATGATTGATTATCAGTAAAAAAATCTACGTGACACAACGACATTGGATTAACCTTGAGATGCGTTTTTATTCCGTTGAACACAACTTTTGATCACAAATCAAAAAAGGTAAGACGTAATTATTGTAATATTTTTGGAACCGGATGTTGTTTACTTTCTCTTTTCTGGCTGATAGCTCCAGGAATCCGAGGTCTTACAGTGATGACATTACATGTGTGGAGTCTCAGCTTTAAATCGTATATCTTGTTTGTGCAGTTAAGATAGTAATAAGGGCATTTCCACCGTGTGTTGTGTGTAAAAAAGCGTTAGCATTAGTTAGCATTGTTTCGCTCAATGCTAATTCAAAGGCTTGGTATTACTCTTGTGTTTTTTTCTAGCTAACAATTGTTCTTATTGTCAGTTAGCGGAGTTTCTTACCTTTAAAAGGGTATGAAACATTAATAGTTTCATAAATGTTAAGAAGCCCTGAGACATGTGAGAGAAAAAAAACTGTGGGAGGGGTCCACTGGGGGGACCTTCGGGCTTAACTGGTTAACAATGATTAATATTTGTAAAGGCTACAGGTGATCTTAAGATGCGTGAGCTATGCTTAGGGACCTACCAGTCAAGATTATTTGTGCGTAGGGGTGCATCATCTGGCGCCTGGTCCTGGTCATCCTCGCCATTGCCCATGCCGTGAACCATCACCTCGGGCTCGAACAAATAAGGACGTAATGGTCCATCGTCTGGCTCAATATTCTCACCATCGTCGCTTACTGAACCGGATTCAGATTCAGTTCCTAAAACGACATTTTCGTAGGAAAGCCGAGAGGATGTTTCTGACTCGCTATCATCACTGGATACCTCGTACAATCCTTCTTCTTTGTCTGGTATATTTGCCCTTCCACGTTCATTCTGCATAGACGCCATAGTTTGTTATCGTATCGTCTTCCTGAGTTTTCGTCACTTCCGGTTTGGCTGAGTCGAACATTTCGTTTCTAAAAAACTTCGGGGAAGCTGCAATAAAGTGCTTCTAACATGCGTAAGGCAATTATTATATTTTTTTAATCAGGTGTGATTGTTTTGGTACGTAATTATGCTTGTATATAAGTTAAAACGAAACTATTTGAGGTTCCATTTCCACTATCCCTTTAAGGAGAAGGGCCTTAATCGCCTCATATTTGCCATGATGTGGGGGGGCTGCGATGAATCCCACCAACCTGGACGACGTGGAGCTCCCCAGCGCTGCTACCACATGGTAGTATTTTAGGTCCCCGTCACGGACCTGTCGGCAGGCGAAATGTGCCTCCACGTGTGCGAACCATGCCTCCGCGGCGTGCTCCCAGAATTCCGGCAGCTTTATGAAAACATCGCGCTCAGCCATGTTCGTTAATTTTCCGGAAACTTTCTCGGAAAAGTCAGGGTCACCAGTGTAGTGCCGTGAAAAGAGAGTCGGAGGCGGTGTATTAAGAATGGAGTTCCAATCTTTATTATCCATTACTTTCAGAGAGGTTAACACATGCACTGCTCTGCCTGATGAGCTAGCAGGAATGGCAGCTAAAGCTACAGGTGTTCCCCAATAAAGGGTCCGTGTGGCAACACAATAAGCAAGGTGAATTATGTCCAATAACGTGTCACCACAGTATCCTGGTTTCATTGATCTGGCCTCATTGCTGTGATGTGTAGTTTACGTGGATTTAATAGTAGGCTACCGCGTAGTTTAGCAAAGTGATCGATCTCCCAGCTAACGCTGTGTGCGTAGTATTTTGTAACGTAACGCCCCAAATAGCGCCCGTCTGTTAAACGCTATCGATTCAAACGGCAGCGTTTTATTAATATTTAGTTTCAAGCTCTCGTCCTTAGTAAAAACAAAACAAAAGGGAAATACTCCCAGGGGAAGCTGATCCATAGGTGCTGGGACAGCTCGCTCCCTCTCTGCAGCGGTGTGAACCGCGGTCTGTGTTAACGCCGCTCCGCAGTTTAATGCAGGGCCGTAGCTGCGTTTTTAACGGGCCTAAAATGATATTTAAAATGATTCACTTTTAACTAATGTAATGCTTGTTTTGTTGCTTGAGAAGCTTGTGGAAATAGTGTAGGTTTGTTTTAGTACAGTTTTAGGGAAACAAAAGTTAGGGGGGCAGCTGGGGGGAAAGGCTCTACAGTGGGGGGCAGCTGCCCCCCCTTGCCCCCCGTAGATCCGCCCCTGGGTAGACATATAATGTAATACAACAAAGGAAAACAAAGGTGTTAAGTACACAATTATTTTTGATTGCATTTTTATTCATTGTTTTAATTCTTGGTAAACATGTCTTTTAATGAATATGACCTTTCCCTAAAAAAAAAAAAAAACTGTACAAACAAATGCATCTATACTACCACCTTTGAAGTATAAATGATTCTATCCTGGAGTTGTACTTTTTCTAAGTTTGTATTTTTAATTATCAGTTTGTTATTTTTGGTGTTCACTATTTCCCGACCACAAATAACCACAGCACGCCGGCTACGGAAAGCGAGGAGGGTCCGTTTTATTAAAGGCTTTTCCGCTTCCCCACACTGTCAACATTTGCAGCGATGTCGGAGCCGGAGTCTCTGCGGGGCTCCAGTGCCAGAAACCGTGGAGGAGTACAGAGGGTGGAAGGAAAACTGAGAGCCAGCGTAGAAAAGGGGGATTACTATGAAGCACACCAGATGTACAGGACTTTATTTTTTAGGTAAGACTTACGTTTTGTATGTGCAGTTGTAACTGTCAGTTGGCTTTTCAGGGCCTGCCTGTTCCAGATCCTTCCACTGTCAACCTTGCTGGTGCGCCTGTCGGTTCGTGATTGGTTGAATCCCACCGCGGACCCACCCACTCTCGTTGGACCGACTGTTTGTGTGGACAAGCTGTGCTGTCAATCAAAAATCCACAAAATGGGAATGCTAGTTAGCGAGCTAGCTACGTGTTTTAGCAACACATACATGGCCAAAACCGAGTTAGCTAGACTGCTAAAACAAGACAGTCAGAAGTTCTGTGTGTTTGGGTTATTAGAAAACATACTTTACATGTACATTAAGACAACATAACCGTTGTGGTTTTCTTATTTAGGCTGTCCAGCTGCGTTAGCATGTAGCCATTTAGCCACCTTATGCACCACCGCAGTCTGAGCTAAGAGGTGCTACCCATACATCTTTATAAAAATAAACCACAATATTATAAAAGCATGATCCCTCTCGGTAAAATAAAGGAAGGCAAAACCAATACGCTAAAAAAAAAACCTATACAAAAACGATATTAAAATATAGATTAAAAGACCATTTAAAAACATGTTTTTTTCTACTGTTTACCTAATGTATTTATTCTGTACAGCTACTTATTCAATATATTTATTGTCATATATATAAAGTATAATTGGGCAGTTTCACAGAACAGTGAATTACTTTACGTTCAGCTCTCCACACCTTAATATTAAGAAACGATACATACAGACAAACATATAAGATAAAAACTAGCATAATACATTTTAAAAATATAAGCTGAAATGCATGTTCTGTCTCAGAATACATTTGTTTCATTTACGGTCAACTTATATATATTTTAAATATCAGTTCTGTTTTATTTTCTATTTTGAGATGTTTTTGTTGGTTTATTTTCTACTTTTTTTTTAATTATGTGCAATGCCTAACATTCTGATGGGCTGAAAAAGTCTATGTATCTTATCTTATTACGATCTCATGACAGCTGGACACGTAGGATCAAAACCCAGTGTCTGCCTATTTCCATTAATTAAAGAACATTCACACATGCACATATATGTATAGAAACATAGCAGTTTGTCGTAATAAATGTATAAGTAATGCTGCCAAACTGATATATACCTGGAGCATAGTAAACTAAATAAGGTGATCTGTTCCGAATTAAATTCAATCCAAACATATCCCTCGCCATATCAAATAGTGAGGGTGTTCCCTTCTGCTGGTCATTGTCCTTCCCTTGACCAACACTTACAATTGCAATATTATCTCCTGTAAATCATCTCCTAAATTTAAGCTGGTTCGTCTAAAAAAAAAAAAATGCTTCAATTGGCCCAACAAGTTGTTGTTGTACTTATTTGCAAAGTTCACAATGACACCATGTTTTGTCCCTCAAGCTAAACCCACAGCATGGGTCTTATCTTTCACCCCATGCGGGAAAGTTCTTGAGTGATGCAAACTAAGCGTGTGACTGTTTCGAAAAGCAGTTGTAAGATAATATCAGCTTGTTGTGCTTTCCCTTCATCAGGTACATGTCACAGGCAAAACATGCTGAGGCCAGGGAGCTGATGTACAATGGAGCTCTACTCTTCTTCAGCCATAACCAGGTACATTTAGATGTTACATTCAATTAGCCGGCCACAACAGGTTTGTTTCAACCTGTTTCAAGTGTTAGATTAGTGTGCCCATGTTCGTGGACACGCCCCCTGATAGGTTGATGAAAATGTTATGTTTCAAAGTTCGTTGGGCCACTGTTTTTACTATCTACTTTAGTTTGACTTTAATACCAGAGTAGGCATATCAGATTATTACTGGTGACACTTTAGAGTTTGTTTGGAGACCCATCGCACTAATGCCACACACCAGTGTTTCCGCCAGACCAGGGTTGTGTTCGGATAGTTTAAAAATCAGCTCCTAACGTCTAACCCTATCTCCTATTCCTTGACCTCTGAGTGAAACGTCACGGGGTTAAGGGATAGTGGATAGGAGAATTCAAAAGGACTTAGGAGAAGAGACTGCGGTACTTTAGAGAATCCGACTGCACTTTCACTTTCCGATGTGTTTATGATGCGCCAGCGGACGTCATTGTGTGCGTCTGCTGCTGCTGTGGGGAAACTATGGAAACTATAGTTCTCTATACAGCGGACTACAACATGGATGTTTAATAAGAACGAGGGACTCATCTAGAGACTCTGCACCGTGCTCTGACGCTGTTGCTTTATGCTTTATGAACGTGGACAACAGAGAAACATATTCTTCAGGACCAAAGTTGGAATTGAAATAAAAAAGTGAAGCTTCTGCTCGTCACCCTCTCCCTCCGGTCCACATTAATACAAATGATCCCAATACGTATGATTGTATGAACTATGAAAAGATCTTAAAATAAATACAGATGTATTTATTATAAACGTTAGTCCTTAACATCTATCACTGTGTATATCACCATTCAAACATCTTTTAAAAGTTGAACAAACCCCACACAGCTCAGTAAAGACTGTGAGATGTTGACTTTATTTGATCATTTCAGTAAAAACTAACGTTCATATTTCTCTTTTGGATTATAATACTGATGAACGTTCAAAACAAAGCACTTTGGCAACTTACCACATACGTTTTAAAATGCTTAATAAGCACCGTAACGTTCATGATATCATTTCTCCGTCATAATCGGTTGTTTCCGTGAACGGCCGACTGTTGTGTGACGGCAAATGCTGCGGCTGCAATGCATTGTGGGGCAGCATTTTCTCCTCTCCTTTCGGTTAGGGAGGTCCAGTGGTTCCTAAGCTAAAGGAGGTTATAAAGGAAGTTTGAAACCTCCTTTCCTTTCATTCTAGAGAATTGGAACGGCACTTATCATGGCTGCCACTGAGGGACTTCCGGGTCATTTCACTCGGTTAGGAAGGTTCCTAAGCTAAATGGACTATTCGACTGCAGCCCGGGACTGAGAGGGCGTCCATCCCGAGAGAGGGAGGGGTGACGTCACGTGACTTGAATTTTGAATTGAGCTGTCCTTTATAGATACTATCTCTTTACGTATTAGTGATGGGAATTCCGGCTCTTTTTAGTGAGCCGGATCATTTGGCTCGGCTCACTAAGAAGAGCCGACTCTTTCGGCTCCCAAACGGCTCTTCATGTTACCACAGTTTACCACGGAGCCTCAGTTTCGCCGCTGCGAGGCTCCGGCGCTCGCAGTTCACGCGCGTGCTCCACTAGACCCCCCCGTCAAGGCTCGCCGGCAGTACACCTTCCGTCACAGGAACACGCTTTGCTGGCGGCGAAAAGAATCCCACCAGACTCCTTTGCCCCTCCAACAGAGGGATGTCCTTGTCCTTTTTCCTTTTCGTCATTTCAAGCGATAAAAACTCTCGATCTACTCTCTAATTATTTATTTTTTGGACGGCAAGACACCCCCTGGCGGAAACGCTGCCACACACTGGCTCTTGTGCAAACGTTATTAAATTCTTTGTCAAATGTGGAATTAAAGATGCCCTTACTTGTGTTTCTCCAGCAAAACAGCGCAGCAGACCTCTCCATGCTGGTGCTCGAGGTGTTTGAGAAATCTGAGGTAAAAGTTGAAGATGAACTATTAGGTAAGTGGCAGCCTTGAACTTTTAAAAAAGATTTCAAATACACCTAAAATAATCCCTTTGCTTCGAGATGTTTACGGTGAGATTTTTGTTATGTGTGTGTTGAGCAGAATGCCTGGCGAAGCTGTTCAGCCGGATGGAGCCGAACTCTCCGGAGAGGGTAGCGTTTGTGTCCAGAGCCTTGAAATGGTCCACAGGAGGGCCCGGCAAACTGGGACACCCAAAACTACACCAGCTGCTGGCTGTCACCCTGTGGAAAGGTAACCTATGGATCAGCAACTTGACCCAGTGTACAGGGTTATAACTCATGTTTGACACAAGTCAGAATACATTTTGAACTAAATGGTATACAATAGATTCAAAGAAGGTTTTTATCGTCATATGCACAAAGCTACAGTGTAGAAATGGCAATGAAATTCTTCTGACCTGAGCTCCTCCAACGATGCAACATATATGATAAAATAAAAAGTAGTGCAAAAAGTCTATATACTGTAGGCCGCAAGTTGACTAAAGCTAACCCAATCAAACAGTCAATCTACCGCCACATTTGTTTAACCCTTAGATGCCCGAGTGACTGAACCCTACACTCTTCCATAAGTGGGTCAAAAAGGACCTGTATTAGAATAATGTGTTTTTATGCCATTTTTGTCATTTTGGTTAAAAAAAAAACTTGTATTATATTTTGGTTCACATTAGAAATATTTTATATTAAATGTTTCACTATTTATAATTTTAGAAAAATTGTTTACATTTTGAAAAAAAACATTTTTAACATATCGAGGCAAAGATCTCCGCTATTCTGAGACCCTCACAGTATTCCTGTCCCTTTTCAAAACTCATCTCTTCTCCTCTTGTCTACTCATAGCCCCCCCCCCCCCCATCAATCCATGCCATCAAGTTTGATAGTCCTATACCCCCCCACCCTAACCTTCCCTTATATTGTAAAGCGATGTTGAGTCCTTGAAAAGCCCTATACAAATATAATGTATTATTATTATCATACTGACAGGTATCAGATCTTGCTGTGTAAAATAATCTTCCTGAGAGGTGTCACTTGTGATGTCGTCTGTGTGGTCCACAGTGAATGTATTCCTGACAGCAACAGGTGATAGGAATTAAAGGTTCCCATAGGAAATGCATGCGGGTCATTTTTGACCCACTTATGGAAGCTTGGGGTAGAAATACAAAAACTACAATTTATTTAAATTTAAAATGTGAATGGCATGATATCCAAAACATGTTTTTTGAGGAATAGCTGGAATATGAAATGATAAAAAAATGTAATTACAAAGATACTTCAATAAAACCACCTCACCGGGTCAAAAAAGACCCACTTATGCCTCTAAGGGTTAAGGTGATTCATTTGTATCAATTACTTTTTAAAATCTAAATAAACCAAGCTTCACATCGGCTTTTATAAGATCCACCACACAGCACTTATTTGAAGAGAAATGCGTCACTTTTAGAACAAGTTCACATGTAAATTGTAATTATTTCCTACTTCATTAAAAAAAGAATATGGATGACTGATGTGTCGATGACAAATGAATCACAGCACACGTGTCCCAACTTCCTCCCAAATTACCATCTGACTGTTTGCTCACAAGCTATGTAGCATTTGAAAAGACCGGGGTGTTTGTGCTGCTCATAACTCAGCACCATTCAAAGGGAATCAGTTTAAATATGTAATAACTTTGTTTCTTCAGAACAAAACTACAGTGAGTCTCGTTACCACTTCCTGCACTCGACTGACGGTGAGGGCTGCGCACAGATGCTGGTCGAGTATTCAGCGTCACGAGGCTTCCGCAGCGAGGTCGACATGTTTGTGGCGCAGGCCGTCCTACAGTGAGTGAAACTACAATATCCCTTACTTTGTATTCTTGTATTTTAAAGGTCACCTATTGTGCAAAATCTTCTTCTTCATGTCTCTTCTACATCAACATGTGTCCCCTCTTCTTCACGTCTCTTCTACATCAACATGTGTCCCCTCTTCTTCATGTCTCTTCTACATCAACATGTGTCCCCTCTTCTTCATGTCTCTTCTACATCAGCATGTGTCCCCTCTTCTTCATGTCTCTTCTACATCAACATGTGTCCCCTCTTCTTCATGTCTCTTTCTACATCAACATGTGTCCCCTCTTCTTCATGTCTCTTCTACATCAACATGTGTCCCCTCTTCTTCATGTCTCTTCTACATCAACATGTGTCCCCTCTTCTTCATGTCTCTTCTACATCAACATGTGTCCCCGCTTCTTCATGTCTCTCCTACATCAACATGTGTCCCCTCTTCTTCATGTCTCTTCTACATCAACATGTGTCCCCGCTTCTTCATGTCTCTTCTATATCAACATGTGTCCCCTCTTCTTCATGTCTCTTCTACATCAACACGTGTCCCCTCTTCTTCATGTCTCTTCTACATCAACACGTGTCCCCTCTTCTTCATGTCTCTTCTACATCAACATGTGTCCCCTCTTCTTCATGTCTCTTTTACATCAACATGTGTCCCCTCTTCTTCATGTCTCTTCTACATCAACATGTGTCCCCTCTTCTTCATGTCTCTTCTACATCAACATGTGTCCCCTCTTCTGCATGTCTCTTCTACATCAACATGTGTCCCCTCTTCTTCATGTCTCTTCTACATCAACATGTGTCCCCTCTTCTTCATGTCTCTTCTACATCAACACGTGTCCCCTCTTCTTCATGTCTCTTCTACATCAACATGTGTCCCCTCTTCTTCATGTCTCTTCTACATCAACATGTGTCCCCTCTTCTTCATGTCTCTTCTACATCAACATGTGTCCCCTCTTCTTCATGTCTCTTCTACATCAACATGTGTCCCCTCTTCTGCATGTCTCTTCTACATCAACATGTGTCCCCTCTTCTTCATGTCTCTTCTACATCAACATGTGTCCCCTCTTCTTCATGTCTCTTCTACATCAACATGTGTCCTCTCTTCTTCATGTCTCTTCTACATCAACATGTGTCCCCTCTTCTTCATGTCTCTTCTACATCAACATGTGTCCCCTCTTCTTCATGTCTCTTCTACATCAACATGTGTCCCCTCTTCTTCATGTCTCTTCTACATCAACATGTGTCCCCTCTTCTTCATGTCTCTTCTACATCAACATGTGTCTCCTCTTCTTCATGTCTCTTCTACATCAACATGTGTCCCCTCTTCTTCATGTCTCTTCTACATCAACATGTGTCCCCTCTTCTTCATGTCTCTTCTACATCAACATGTGTCCCCTCTTCTTCATGTCTCTTCTACATCAACATGTGTCCCCTCTTCTTCATGTCTCTTCTACATCAACATGTGTCCCCTCTTCTGCATGTCTCTTCTACATCAACATGTGTCCCCTCTTCTTCATGTCTCTTCTACATCAACATGTGTCCCCTCTTCTTCATGTCTCTTCTACATCAACATGTGTCCCCTCAGTGAAAAGAGACCCTGAAAGTTTCAGGAACAAAGATTCTCTCTCTTTTTGATCCATTTCTATAAAAACCTGTCTGAAAATGAGCTGATCAGATTTTGGCCACTTTATGATGTCATAACGATGTGTTGGCTTGTGTAACCATTAGCCAATCAGCAACCAAGGTAACCCCCCCCCCCCCCCCCCCCCCCCCCCCCCCCCCCCCCCCCCCTTATCACCTGAATCTCCTCCTAGAGCACCATTGAGTTCTTTGTAACCAAATCTCTCTCAGGGGGGCGTGGGGAGGGGCTCCTTATTTTCCTCTAAAGTAACAGACGGAGAATCAGCACTTTTTTGAAACAGGGCTGAAACAGAGGGGATTATGGGTAATGCTGCAATGATCTGTTTGGTGTTTCAGCCAATCAGAGACAGGTTCTGTATATATCTGAGAGCTGTGATATATTGATGACAAACGGTATAATAGGGGACCTTTTAAAAGCTAAAGCCTTGACCATTTAGTCAAACAAAAAGACTGTGTATTCGAAATGAGTGCAGGAATAATCCTTACTATCAAAAGTGGAATTTGGATTCTGTTTGTGGAGAAAGTAGTATTGTTGATGCATCCTCCTCCAGTCTGTGTCCATTTCTGTCGGTCAGCATTTTCTGTAAAGCGTTTGATCTCTATCTCTGTTCCTCTTCCTCCGTGTCCCGCTTTCTGAATCATTTTCTCTCCCTTAATCTTCCCTCTCCCTCCCTTTTCTATCCCCGTCTCCTGTGATCCTCCTCGCTGCAGGTTCCTCTGCTTAAAGAACAAAAGTGGTGCTTCCGTGGTGTTCAGCACATACACAGAGAAACACCCGTCCATAGAGAAGGGCCCTCCCTTCGTCCAGCCCCTACTAAACTTTATCTGGTTTCTGCTGCTGGCAGTGGATGGGTGAGTCCTATGTGTTGCATTCACACTTAGATATATTTAATTTACTCAATTCCATGTACCATTACTCTTACTCTGTTGTACATGTGTGCAGATTCCTCAGCAGTGAGCTCTGGGCATGTTATAAGCTAATTAAGATAGCATTAGCTGACTTCCTCCTGCAGCATTCATCTCAACAAAGCAAGGCGTGGTTCCTGCAGATCCTTAAAAAAACCTTATTGGATTTATTAAAATGCAACAATTCATCGCTGGTGTTAAAATGTCTTCAATCAATATTTCAAAAGTCTTCAAAGAGTGTGTGTGTGTGTGTATATTTATATTCCTGGTGTTAAAATGTATTCAATCAATATTTCAAAAGTCTTCAAAGAGATTTTATTAATCTTTTTTAAAAACTTAATATTGCAATTTTAAATCACAGAAAGCAAATTGGTCACATCTTTATTTTATTTATTATTTTGAATAATTTAACAAATGCCTCTTGCCTTAACGGTCAGAATTATAAGGGAAGTGCACATTTAATTTAAAAAACATGTCTGAAAGTGGAAGCAGGCAGTGGAAGTGTATGTATATGAGGCGCAGTGTATTTTGAGCAGGAAGCATTTGGCATCATAAATGTAGTCTTTTTTCTTACGTCTTGTTTAAAGTTGGCCTTAAAATGAATCTAAGGTGGCATTAAAATCATCAAAACCAACCCACCTTGAGCTATAGACTACTTTTTAAGAGCAGTAAATTGTTTGTGTCTTGAGGGTAATAATGCATTGTATAATATGGCTTGTTCTCTTTGTTTCTTCAGGGGTAAATTAACAGTTTTCACAGTGTTATGTGAGCAATATCAACCTTCCCTGAAGAGGGACCCCATGTATAATGAGGTGAGTGTTGACGCTCACTTGTTTCATACTCTAAATCAGCGGTTTTCGAAGTGTGAGGCGGAGAGCTTCAGGGGAGGCGCAGCGTGAGAACAAGCGGGTCGTCAGCGAGGCGTTGACGGACGGACGGCCGGCTCGGTTCGCTGACGGCCGGCAACGCCCTTTATTTAAATAATTCTTACTTTGATGAAAAGCAAGTACGGGTCAAGGCTGCAGCCGGAGGAGGATCTGCGTTTATTCCCGTCTACATTGCATCCCCGCATCACCCGCCTGTGCGCATCACAGACGCAGACTCATTGTTCCCACTAAAGTAGGGCTGAGTGTAATAAGGAGGCAAAGTTGACGTTCAGTGTGTTGCCGGGAGCGAGGATTTATCCACCATGTTGAAAATGTTTAAAAGATAAAAATATGTTGTTTAATGTTTTAAGGAGGTGACGCTACTTAGCCAATCAAATGGATGCAGTCAGTGAGTCAGCACGGTAGATTCAAACACAGAGACGAGACGAGAAGAGAGAAACAGTCGGAGTAACTTCAAATGGCGTGCTCAAAAAAGAGAAAGGAGACGGAGAAAACAGAGCATTTAATGACATCTTCTCTTCCTAGACCTCTTTGAAATGCAATTGAATACCTGCATTATAGCAACAACAACAACAATAATAATAGCAATACTAATTGGGAGGGGGGGCGTGGCTGTTCTCTGAGGGGAGGCTCACCTTCCCACACTTTGAAAACCCTGCTCTAAATCATATCTTAAATATCCCTAAATATATGTATGTGTGTGATGCTTGGATAATATGTGTTCGGCTGCTTTTTGTTTGACTCACAACCTGTCCCTCTGCTCCTCTCCCTCTGGATCTCTGATGGCTCCTCAGTATCTCGACAGAATAGGACAGGTTTTCTTTGGCGTTCCTCCCAAACAGTCCCCATCATACGGAGGACTGCTAGGTGAGTGGAAAACCAACACTTTAAAGCAAATGTTTGGGATTATTTACACACAAGTTCCTGTCATCTCAGTACCAGCGATAGGCTTTTCCCAGGCGGCCACACCCGACCTTAAATCCGAGTCTCATAAATAAACTGTGTCAAGAGAGGAAGAATTTCAGTTATTAAATAGTACATTATCTGAATTCAAGTATTCCTGTTCCACCAAACTAAACACGCTCCAACACATTGTACGTGATAGGCTATAGGGTGAGACATCTCTAAGTGGTCGACCAATCGCAACAGAGCCGGCCAGCTAACCAATCAGAAAAATAAAGTGCTTTTTGAAAATTAAAGCCTGGAGACATGTCACAGTAGAGACACTACATACTGATATACACCTGAACATCAGCAGGAGAGGACTCTTTAAAGTAGAGACACTACATACTGATATACACCTGAACATCAGCAGGAGAGGACTCTTTAAAGTAGAGACACTACATACTGATATACACCTGAACATCAGCAGGAGAGGACTCTTTAAAGTAGAGACACTACATACTGATATACACCTGAACATCAGCAGGAGAGGACTCTTTAAAGTAGAGACACTACATACTGATATACACCTGAACATCAGCAGGAGAGGACTCTTTAAAGTAGAGACACTACATACTGATATACACCTGAACATCAGCAGGAGAGGACTCTTTAAAGTAGAGACACTACATACTGATATACACCTGAACATAAGCAGGAGAGGACTCTTTAAAGTAGAGACACTACATACTGATATACACCTGAACATCAGCAGGAGAGGACTCTTTAAAGTAGAGACACTACATACTGATATACACCTGAACATCAGCAGGAGAGGACTCTTTAAAGTAGAGACACTACATACTGATATACACCTGAACATCAGCAGGAGAGGACTCTTTAAAGTAGAGACACTACATACTGATATACACCTGAACATCAGCAGGAGAGGACTCTTTAAAGTAGAGACACTACATACTGATATACACCTGAACATCAGCAGGAGAGGACTCTTTAAAGTAGAGACACTACATACTGATATACACCTGAACATCAGCAGGAGAGGACTCTTTAAAGTAGAGACACTACTTACTGATATACACCTGAACATCAGCAGGAGAGGACTCTTTAAAGTAGAGACACTACATACTGATATACACCTGAACATCAGCAGGAGAGGACTCTTTAAAGTAGAGACACTACATACTGATATACACCTGAACATCAGCAGGAGAGGACTCTTTAAAGTAGAGACACTACATACTGATATGCACCTGAACATCAGCAGGAGAGGACTCTTTAAAGTAGAGACACTACATACTGATATACACCTGAACATCAGCAGGAGAGGACTCTTTAAAGTAGAGACACTACATACTGATATACACCTGAACATCAGCAGGAGAGGACTCTTTAAAGTAGAGACACTACATACTGATATGCACCTGAACATCAGCAGGAGAGGACTCTTTAAAGTAGAGGACGCTACATACTGATATACACCTGAACATCAGCAAGAGAGGACTCTTTAAAGTAGAGACACTACATACTGATATACAGCTGAACATCAGCAGGAGAGGACTCTTTAAAGTAGAGACACTACATACTGATATACACCTGAACATCAGCATGAGAGGACTCTTTAAAGTAGAGACACTACATACTGATATACACCTGAACATCAGCAGGAGAGGACTCTTTAAAGTAGAGACACTACATACTGATATACACCTGAACATCAGCATGAGAGGACTCTTTAAAGTAGAGACACTACATACTGATATACACCTGAACATCAGCAGGAGAGGACTCTTTAAAGTAGAGACACTACATACTGATATACACCTGAACATCAGCAGGAGAGGACTCTTTAAAGTAGAGACACTACATACTGATATACATCTGAACATCAGCAGGAGAGGACTCTTTAAAGTAGAGACACTACATACTGATATACACCTGAACATCAGCAGGAGAGGACTCTTTAAAGTAGAGACACTACATACTGATATACACCTGAACATCAGCTGGAGAGGACTCTTTAAAGTAGAGACACTACATACTGATATGCACCTGAACATCAGCAGGAGAGGACTCTTTAAAGTAGAGACACTACATACTGATATACACCTGAACATCAGCAGGAGAGGACTCTTTAAAGTAGAGACACTACATACTGATATACACCTGAACATCAGCAGGAGAGGACTCTTTAAAGTAGAGACACTACATACTGATATGCACCTGAACATCAGCAGGAGAGGACTCTTTAAAGTAGAGACACTACATACTGATATACACCTGAACATCAGCAGGAGAGGACTCTTTAAAGTAGAGACACTACATACTGATATACACCTGAACATCAGCAGGAGAGGACTCTTTAAAGTAGAGACACTACGTACTGATATACACCTGAACATCAGCAGGAGAGGACTCTTTAAAGTAGAGACACTACATACTGATATACACCTGAACATCAGCAGGAGAGGACTCTTTAAAGTAGAGACACTACATACTGATATACACCTGAACATCAGCATGAGAGGACTCTTTAAAGTAGAGACACTACATACTGATATACACCTGAACATCAGCAGGAGAGGACTCTTTAAAGTAGAGACACTACATACTGATATACACCTGAACATCAGCAGGAGAGGACTCTTTAAAGTAGAGACACTACATACTGACATACACCTGAACATCAGCAGGAGAGGACTCTTTAAAGTAGAGACACTACACACTGATATACACCTGAACATCAGCAGGAGAGGACTCTTTAAAGTAGAGACACTACATACTGATATACACCTGAACATCAGCTGGAGAGGACTCTTTAAAGTAGAGACACTACATACTGATATACACCTGAACATCAGCATGAGAGGACTCTTTAAAGTAGAGACACTACATACTGATATACACCTGAACATCAGCAGGAGAGGACTCTTTAAAGTAGAGACACTACATACTGATATACACCTGAACATCAGCAGGAGAGGACTCTTTAAAGTAGAGACACTACATACTGATATACATCTGAACATCAGCAGGAGAGGACTCTTTAAAGTAGAGACACTACATACTGATATACACCTGAACATCAGCAGGAGAGGACTCTTTAAAGTAGAGACACTACATACTGATATACACCTGAACATCAGCTGGAGAGGACTCTTTAAAGTAGAGACACTACATACTGATATGCACCTGAACATCAGCAGGAGAGGACTCTTTAAAGTAGAGACACTACATACTGATATACACCTGAACATCAGCAGGAGAGGATTCTTTAAAGTAGAGACACTACATACTGATATACACCTGAACATCAGCAGGAGAGGACTCTTTAAAGTAGAGACACTACATACTGATATGCACCTGAACATCAGCAGGAGAGGACTCTTTAAAGTAGAGACACTACATACTGATATACACCTGAACATCAGCAGGAGAGGACTCTTTAAAGTAGAGACACTACGTACTGATATACACCTGAACATCAGCAGGAGAGGACTCTTTAAAGTAGAGACACTACATACTGATATACACCTGAACATCAGCAGGAGAGGACTCTTTAAAGTAGAGACACTACATACTGATATACACCTGAACATCAGCAGGAGAGGACTCTTTAAAGTAGAGACACTACATACTGATATACACCTGAACATCAGCAAGAGAGGACTCTTTAAAGTAGAGACACTACATACTGATATACAGCTGAACATCAGCAGGAGAGGACTCTTTAAAGTAGAGACACTACATACTGATATACACCTGAACATCAGCATGAGAGGACTCTTTAAAGTAGAGACACTACATACTGATATACACCTGAACATCAGCAGGAGAGGACTCTTTAAAGTAGAGACACTACATACTGATATACACCTGAACATCAGCAGGAGAGGACTCTTTAAAGTAGAGACACTACATACTGATATACACCTGAACATCAGCAGGAGAGGACTCTTTAAAGTAGAGACACTACATACTGATATACACCTGAACATCAGCAGGAGAGGACTCTTTAAAGTGGAGACACTACATACTGATATACACCTGAACATCAGCAGGAGAGGACTCTTTAAAGTAGAGACACTACATACTGATATACACCTTACATATACAAAAATATATTGATATTCAAACCTATTTTTAGAAATACAAATCTCTACAAGAAGCAGTATGATATGCACAGACTGACGCTCGCTGTGATTGGTCCTCAGGAAACCTGCTGAACAGCCTGATGGGGTCGGGGGAGGAGGAGGACGGAGCGGAGGAGGCGCAGGAGGACAGCAGCCCCATCGAGCTGGACTGATCCTGCACCCATACAAAGAGAACAAACGAACACACACACACACACACACACACACACAGAAAGAGGAACGCCGCCTCCTTCCTTCACCTCTACCTCGAGGGCGCCGGTTTCCAGAGGCGGGCTGATTCCAAAAAAAAACCTCCCCCCCCCCCCCCCCCCCCCCCATCCAGTCTTAAAACCAGACGGACTGCGCCAAACTGCAAACTCTTCCCCTGCTCAATTATTCTAAGATTATATTATTTAACCATTAATTTTGTTGTTGGTTTGGGACTGTGTGTTTAGGGTGTTTTGATTTTTAATGATAACAAACTTCCCGTTTCTCCGGGGAGATGGGAATGACCCGAGGAGATAATTATAAAAGGGTTTAGTAAACTCACTACAGTTCTTATTCAACACAGCTCGGTGTTGCTGCCGTCTTTCAGCACCTTTTGTTCCGTTAAAACGTTTAGTAGTTTATACTCAATGTAGTCAATACCATCTTTGTTTCACATCTTTTTGCAACCATGGACACAACAACGCTATTGTAAGAGGTCATCTTCCAAAACAAACACTTTCTGCTCTTCTTATACTATTTGTATTTAAGTGAGTAACTGCAAGCATACAGCTGTTTAGCTCCCTCTTCTCACTGCACTCGCTGACCTGCGAGAGGAATCATGTGGAAACAAATCTAACTGTCTTTTATTTTTGAATGAAAAACTGTCTGAGGCACTGAGTGTGTGTTTGGCTCTCTGTCTACATGTCGCTGTGAAAAATAAAAAGCTGGGGTTACCTACCAAGTTTGTAAAGTGATCTTTATTAGAGGAGCTGTGAAAACGTCTGTTGGAGTGAATCTTACTTCAGGGTGTCCGCGGGGTCTTAAAAAGTATTACAAGTTGATAAATCAATTTAGCGAAAATGTATTAAACGGCATTTTCCAAGGTATTACATTTTGTAGCTTGTTTTCAATAAGTATATAAATGGTCCAAAGAGGTTGTGTTCTACAGTCTGCCTGAATGTAGTCATGGCGTAGGTGTGTAGTGTGATTCTGTGTAGTTTATTGATGGCATCCCGTTGGGTTTGACGTCATCTGAACAGGACATCGCGCGCTCACTGGCACTGCTTGATAGCGCGCGAAGGTCCGTTTACGCCGGTTGTTAAACAACATCGTTATGGGGAAATGCAAAACTGCGTCCAAATGGTTGGAAGACAGTTCGGTACTAATCCCGATGGGCCGGTACTGAAGTGAGCTGGTCGGACGATGTGGGCCGGTCGGATAAGTCACTAGGCTTGTTTGAGACAAGCAAGACCTGCGCAGACCTGCGCAATTTCGATCAACGTCTTGCTCGTGCGTTGCATGATGGTTAGTCATTTTGTCCGACTTGCTCTGGAGGCCCGCCTACATGAGACGTTGAAATCTCGCGGGACAAAGACGCCCGCAGCCTTGAGAGCGAGGCGCGGCGAGGCGCGGTGCGGCGAGGCGGCGCAGTTCCTCTCCACGGGCTGCGGAAGCGAAATGCTTGATGGGAAACGACTCGCTGGTATCTCGAGCTGAGCGCTCATTGGTGGTTTTTACCACGTGCTGCTGATGAAACTCTCCAATTGGCTCGGCAAAATGTTGTTGTTTTGTGTCAGTTTTACGTCGCCACATCCATTCACATTTTTCATCATTGTTCCACAATATTTATCATCATGAAATTAATATCCATATATTTTATACTATACTTGCACTGCTTACCGTTTCATACTTTATATATCTTAGCATATTCATACACACTGTTCATACTGCTCTCAGGCTGCTGTGTATATCTAGTGTATTCATACCCCTCACTGTTTATTCATCATTCAATTCATTCTATATGTTATTCTGTAGATTGTGTACATTACTTTTCACTTTACTGCTTGTTGCACCTGGTTAGAAGCTAAACTGAATTTCGTTGTCTCAGTACCTGTAATATGTGCAATAACAATAAAGTTGAATCTAATCTGGAGCAGGAACAAATGTATTTACTTAGTACATATCTGACATTAACGATTAAACACATGTGTGCATTCTTTATAAATGCAAACCGAGTCAAGCCGACTCCGGAGGTGGCGGTATGCACCTTAAAGTTGTTTGCAATCCGCCAAAAAAACCGAGAGAAGAAGAAGAAGACGAAGCCGACTCCGAGCATGGACTCCGAGCTGTCCGACTTTAGGCGAGCTTTTTGAGACCTCCCCCGATCTGCGATCGGCTATTCTCGTCTACTTTCGAGGCGAGCCGCAACGCGTCTCAAACAAGCCTACTAGCACCAGGGGATTTGTAGCACCAGTCCGCCCCTGTTGGAAGATAAGGAGGAAGGGCAGTCGTATTGACTGGTCAATGTGAGGTAAAGTGTGTCGCCAAGGGAACCGGTTAAAACTCAAAGTGGCGATGAGGTTTTAAAATGTATGGAAAGGGTCTTAAAAAAGGTCTTAAAAGCTTTTACATTTGACTTCAGGATTCCTGCTTATACCCTGTACTTTACTGTTACACAATATGTGAGCTAGCTGACCATCTCTGTCATTTTGTTTATATAAATGCATCCCTAGACCCTAGCGTTCAGCAAGTGCACAATCAGAAGTGTGATTTAAACAAGTTCTGCTGTTAATCAGTGGGAAATCATCAGTCCACGTCTTCTCAGCTTTAACATTAAGAGAACAAAGAATCCCTCACTGCTCCAGGTCATCTTTAAAAAGGAGCTGTATATGTGTGGTCAGATTTGAAGGAGCGTCCAGAGGTCTTCCAAAGTTGAGTAACTTTTATTTACTTATGTGTAATAATGTATTACATTACATTGCATTTAGCTGACGCTTTTATCCAAAGCGACTTACAATAAGTACATTCGACCAGGAAGACACAACCTTGAAGAAAACAGAATCATATAAGTACATCAGGTTTCATAGAGCCAAACATTTCAAGTGCTACTCAACTGGCTTTAGGTAAGCCAGTCCTTTATTAGTATAAAAGTGCTTCGTTAATAAATCTATCGCTCGAAGTGGAGTCGAAAGAGATAAGTTTTCAGTCTGCGCCAGAAGATGTGCAAGCTATCTGCCGTCCTGATGTCAATGGGGAGCTCATTCCACCATCTTGGAGCCAGGATAGCAAACCCACGTGTTTTCGCCGATGGGAATTTGGGTCCCCCTCGCAGCGAGGGCGCAACGAGTCGTTTGGCTGATGCAGAGCGTAGTGCACGCGCTGGGGTGTACGGTTTAACCATGTCCTGGATGTAGGAAGGGCCAGATCCATTCGCAGCACGGTAAGCAAGTACCAGTGTCTTGAAGTGGATTCTAGCAGTTACCGGAAGCCAGTGAAGGGAGCGGAGGAGCGGAGTGGTGTGGGAGAATTTAGGAAGGTTGAAGACCAGACGAGCCGCTGCATTCTGGATGAGCTGCAGAGGTCGGATGGCACATGCAGGTAGACCAGCCAGGAGGGAGTTGCAGTAGTCTAGGCGTGAGATGACGAGAGCCTGGACCAGAACCTGAGTCGCTTTCTGAGTCAGCTGGGGACGTATCTTCCTGATGTTGTAAAGCGTGTATCTGCAGCAACGGGTTGTAGCAGCGATGTTTGCAGTGAAGGACAGGTTGTTATCTAGGGTCACACCCAGATTCCTTGCAGTCTGAGTCGGGGAAACAACTGAGGTGCCGATGTTGATTGTTAGGTCAAGAGTGGGACAATCTTTTCCCGGGAGGAAGAGCAGCTCAGTCTTGTCAAGGTTGAGCTTGAGGTGGTGAGCAGACATCCACTGAGAGATGTCAGCTAGACAAGCAGAGATGCGTGCGACGACCTGGGTCTCTGAGCGGGGAACGGACAGAATTAATTGGGTGTCGTCAGCGTAGCAGTGGTAAGAAAAACCATGCGGGCTAATGACTGATCCGAGCGAGTTTGTGTACAGGGAGAAGAGGAGGGGACGAAGAACAGAGCCCTGAGGGACCCCCGTAGTTAATTGACAAGGGTCTGTGAGACACCAAAAGGTCCAATATGATTACAAGACAATGAATTAATTGAAATATTTAAATGAACCGATATAGAATTCAACTATTTTCAATGGAAATCTTATGTAAGGACTTGTTTATTAATTAAAATGGTGGGAAATGAAATATTGTGTTATGAAAAGTCCCATTTCAAAAGGTTTTCTCACATAAATAACCAGGAAATCAATCCGTGAAACCCAGAACATATCACGTTTCTATTATTCACCATTTACTTATTTTCTGCTAACTTAAAGTCAGTTTTATTTTAATTCTCCTTTAATTATCTGTCGATAAAAAAAGAAAAAGGGGCGTTTGACCAAAAAGTGAAATGTGTGTCGGTGTCATCGCTGTTTGATTACGTTTTTGATTTCAGAACTGAAGGGGAGTGTTTGCTTTTTGATGATTCACTAATTGAGTAACTAAACGACTGAGAGGAGTTTGAGAATGTCTTAAAATTAGGGCTGTCAAGTTAACGCGTTAATAACGCAAAAAAAAATTAACGCCACTAATTATTTTAACGCGATTAACGCATGTGTATTTTTTTCCTCGGCCGCCCCGTAGTTTCAGAGCGCATAGAGTTTAAAATACCATCTACAAGCTGATGCTGACAGCCCCGCTCCTGCCGCCCGTTTGTGGCAGACCACACTTCCACGCTCACCGGCAGGCACCGACTGGCCATCTGGAGGACCGGGAGGGTGTGTGTATGTGTGGCACGAGCGAGCGAGAGAGAGACCTTACGTGCATTGTTGTTGTTAGCATCTGGTGCTAGCTAGCTGCGCTAACGGATCTAAGGAGCTGTTTCAATGAAAACAGAGGAGCGACATTTCGCCACAACTGCGCCGAGCACTTGACTTTATGCAGGAAGCCAGACAGTGGGACATTGTACGAAAAGTCAGCACACTCAGCACGGATAGTGCGCAACATGATTGCAGCGTCCAGGCAGCTCCCGTTCGAGCATATGCCTTGAGTTGCACATAGCTCCAACGAACACACACACACACACACACACACACACACACACACACACACACACACACACACACACACCACACACACACACACACACACACACACACACACACACACACACACACACACACACACACACACACACACACACACACACACACACACACACACACACACACACACACACACACACACACACACACACACACACACACACACACACACACACACACACACACACACACACACACACACACACACACAGGTTGTTGTGTTTAATATTCATGAGAATATTTGTCATTGTTCAAATGATAACAAACATTAGCATAAAGCATATTTGTCCACTCATATGTTGATAAGAGTATTAAAAACTTGAAAAATATTCCTCTAAGGTACATTTAGAACAGATAAAAAATGTGCGATTAATCGCGATTAACTATTTTAATCGACTGACAGCCCTACTTAAAACGAATATCGTCCTCCTGTCTGATGGAGTGTATTCAATATCCAGTTAATAAAATCCATAACATATTAGCAGATTTCATGATTTATAATCTGGATTAAAATACACATTTTTCTTTTATCGACAAATGCCTGAAGAAGACGACCTGTTAAATACTTCCATCCATCTTCCCCAGTAGCAGTTCTAGCAGAGCCCCAAACGTCCCTTTCCCTGGCCACATCAACCAGCTCTGACTGGGGGTCCCAAGGCGCTCCCAGGCCAGCGAAGAGATATAATCCCTCCACCTGGTCCTAGGTCTACCCCTCGGTCTCCTCCCATCCTTTCTAGGTACCCGAACCACCTCAACTGGCTCCTTTCGACGCAGAGGAGCGGTTCAACTCCGAGTCCCTCCCTGATGACTGAACTTCTCACCTTATCCCTAAGGGAGACGCCAGCCACCCTGCGGAGAAAACCCATCTCGGCCGCTTGTATCCGCGATCTCGTTCTTTCGGTCATGACCCATCCTTCATGACCATAGGTGAGGGTAGGAACGAAAATGGCCCGGTAGACAGAGAGCTTTGCCTTCTGGCTCAGCTCTCTTTTCGTCACAACGGTGCGGTAAAGCTCAGATTCTCCGGCCCATCTCACGCTCCATTGTTCCCTCACTCGAGAACAAGACCCCGAGATACTTGAACTCCTTCACTTGGGACTCATTCCCTACTTGGAGTGGACAGTCCATCGGTTTCCTGCTGGGCTTCCTGTTAATATCACATCATATAAACAATGCATGGTGCCAGATTATCCTGCAGTATAGTAAACATGTTAGTTTCTTTGTTTAATACACATGGCATTTGAAGCCATTTAACTTAACAGCACACAGTATATTGCTCACTTATGGAAGCTCATTTCTGACAGTGTACGAAAAAAACAAGTTCCTTTAATTTTTCGCAAAAATAACGACTTTTCTCCAAATAATACCACGTTTTCTTGAGAAAAAGGATTTAGGAACTCAAAATAATGAGATTGTGTTCTTTAAGGCTGAAATCAAACTCCTTTTGTTGAGGATTTTGTTCATTATACTGACTTAAAGGACCTTATTGTTTCATCACATTGCTAGAAACGTGCTTCTTTAATTCTATACTTTTAATATCAGGACAAAATTACACAATTGAGCCTAGAGACAGAAGACCAGAAAACGTGTGGAGTAACACTGAATAAAAGCAAACACCACAACTTAGAATAGTTTTCTTTAAGGTTTCAGTAGTTTTATTGATCTATGGTAAATGACAAAAGCAAGGGATTTTGGCACGAGAACAGCTTCAGTCATTAATACTGTTTATATTGGTCCAACTTAATATGTAAAATGAAGTATTCACAAAGTGTCCTCACACAAAATACAGTAAGGCGTTTCTTCTTCTCCTTCTTGATATCTGGTATTTACACTTCCTCGCTGCAGCAACCTGTTCAGGTGCGAGTCTGCAGAGCGAGGCGCTGCACCGTCTCTGAGAGGTGAGACATGTCCGCCTGCTGGGACTGAAGCTTCAGGAAGTCCAGAGTCCTGACCTGCAGAGGAGAGGAGACAGGAAGTCATGGACAGATGAGACAGGAAGTCATAGAGGAGACAGGAATTACCACACCCTCCCACTCCCCACTTCCAAATTAAGTGCTTTTAAAACAAGTTTAAAACCAACTTGTGGGCAGCGGGAGTTATTGAACCTCAAACAGGAAGTTAATAAACCTCCAACAGGAAGTGTCCAATTAGATAACCAAGAAGCCCAAGCACATCCCAAAACAATCATAGATGCAGCTGTGTGTGTGTGTGTGTGTGTGTGTGTGTGTGTGTGTGTGTGAGAGAGAGAGTAAGAAAGAGAGGAGAGTTTTCTGTCTTACAATAATAAAGAGTGACACTCTGGTCTCACTGTGTGTGCGTGTGTGTGTGAGAGAGATGTGTGTCAGAGTTCCCGTTAGCCGGTAATTACCGGACTACGACCGGTAAAATATGCTGAAGACCGGCAAATCTAAATCTCTCTGGTCAAAGTGTCCGTCCAAATAATTTCCGTTTAGCGCAATACCGCATCAGTTGCGCAACATTTATGTGATAGACAAAAGAGTATGTGACAGACAAGAATAGTCAATTCTAATGTCTAACACTTCATATGGAGAAATAGATGTCCTGGATGGGTTGATTGTGCGTTGATCTGTTGGTAATGCCTCGGGGTTCCGGTGGGCATGTAAACAAATGCATAATGCTGCGCTATACTTTGTGGCCTCACCCGGTTGCATAGCGACGCTTATTGTTTAGGTGTCTTTTAATAAGCAGGTAGTCATATCATTATCTAGAACTAGCTGGATCTGATCGATATGGACATAAACGCGAGTGAAGTCTAATCTGACGGGAGAGAGAGATCAGCTGCTGCTGACGAGTCGACACGCAGCTCTGCATAATCACCTGCAGCGGTGAGCGGAACAAAGCACACACCAGGTTAGAATATCACACGTAGCTATTTTAATAACCTCTTAAACCGGAACTGGTTATAGATATGTTTAGTTTCACTGTCGGGTTACTCATCACTGTTCCGCCTGCTGCATGACGGGCTGTCAGGAGAGGGAGAGAGCGCTCCGTTTATTATTCCCGTGTTATTGTTATTGTAAATTACTGAACACTTTTGAATAGTTAATCTACTATGATTAGTTTGTTTAATATCGAATCATATCAATTTGTTTTAAAGCTCAATAAATAACAAAGAAGACCTTTGACCGGCACTTTTCAAATGTTGTCCGGAAGATTTAAACTTTAACGGACATGTTGACCGGCGAAAAAATATTCTAACGGGAACTCTGATGTGTGTCTGTGCGTGTGTGTGTGAGATGTGTGTGTGTACTCACAGACACTCTGGTCTCACTGTGTCTGTGTGTGTGTGAGATGTGTGTGTACTCACAGACACTCTGGTCTCACTGTGTCTGTGTGTGTGTGTACTCACAGACACTCTGGTCTCACTGTGTCTGTGTGTGTGTGAGATGTGTGTGTACTCACAGACACTCTGGTCTCACTGTGTCCATGTTTCTGGCTCAGGTTCCACAGGTTGACGAACAGCTGACTCAGCTTGTTGTTCCTCAGATCTCCGTGAGCCAGCAGCACCCCGAACAGAGAGAAGGCCATGGAGGCCTGCCGACGAGCGCTCTGCTGCGGGGGGGGATAATAATAATTAGGGCCATTTTGTGTGCGCCACTTATGAAACCCCCAATAGAAATATATTTAGTGTTCAAAAAAATCTCCGTCTTTTAAGCATTCTAAGGCCCTCAAAAAGGCAATTCATTTGGTAGAAGAAAAAAAAAATAATAAGACAAATGAATCCTAGGATTACAATAGGTCTTCGCTCCAACTTTGTCGAGCTCAGGCCTTAATAATAATAATAATACGTTTATTTAGTATAGCACCTTTCACAGAAATACAATCCACAAAGTGCTTCACAAGAAAGAACAACAGTTAATATGAAGACCACAGAAACATGAATACAATAACATGAGGCAGACGTTTTAAAGCTCACCTATCATGCTATTTCTAGGCAATAGCATAGGCCTCAGATATATACAAATATATACAAAACATGTCTATGAAGTGTTTTGCTCAAAATACCAAACAGATCACCCATTCTAGCCACGCCTCATATCCCTCTGTTTCACTTCCTGTTTCAAAAGTGTTGATTTGGGTATAAAGCTTTACAAAGATTGATAAAAGAGGAGGGGGCTGAGCTCATGCGGGACCCGGCAGCTACTGTCTAAACTAAATGCTGCCGTGATGAAACGCCATATCATGGATTATCAAGGATTCTCTCTGAAACAGTTTGGAGCTCAAAGGCTTTCTCTCTTGCCGGTTATACCACAAGGTGAGTTCCTTTTTACTTCCTGCTTCTTCACACACATGCTCTCCAGTACAGGTTAGCTCTGAGGTTCCATTTCCTAACATTCGGTCTATATGCTGTCAAATGTATTATCTCTTCGATTTCCACACGGCATCTATTGCACGTCTGTCCGTCCTGGGAGAGGGATCCCTCCTCTGTTGCTCTCCCTGAGGTTTCTCCCATGTTCCCTTTAAACTGTGGGTTTTCTCTGGAAGTGTTTCCTTGTACGATGTGAGGGTCTAAGGACAGAGGATCTAAGGACAGAGGGTCTAAGGACAGAGGGTGTCGTTTTTCTCATACTGATATTCTGAACAATCTGTGCTGTTGTATTTGCTGTAAAGTGTCTCTACTGTAGGCTATTTTTATTATATGTACAGCACTTTGGCTCGACCAAAAATCGTTTATAAATGTGCTATATAAATAAAACTTGATTTGATTTGAGGTTGCGTTCCGATAATCCAAAAATCAGCTCCTAAGTTCTAACCCTATCTCCTATTCCTTGACCTCTGAGTGAAACGTCACGGGGTTAAGGGATAGTGGATAGGAGAATTCTAAAGGACTTAGGAGAAGAGACTGCGGTACTTTAGAGAATCCGAATGCACTTTCACTTTCCGACGTGTTTATGATGCGCCAGCGGACGTCATTGTGTGCGTCTGCTGCTGTGGGGTAACTATGGAAACTACAGTTCTCTATACAGCGGACTACAACATGGATGTTCAATAAGAACGAGGGACTCATCTAGAGACTCTGCACCGTGCTCTGATGCTGTTGCTTTATGCTTTATGAACGGGGACAACAGAGAAACATATTCTTCAGGACCAAAGTTGGAATTGAAATAAAAAAGGAAAGTTAAACTTATGCTCGTCACCCTCTCCCTCCGGTCCACATGAATACAAATGATCCCAATACGTATGATTGTATGAACTATGAAAAGATCTTAAAATCAATACAGATGTATTTATTATAAACGTTAGTCCTTAACATCTATCACTGTGTATATCACCATTCAAACATCTTTTAAAAGTTGAACAAACCCCACACAGCTCAGTAAAGACTGTGAGATGTTGACTTTATTTGATCATTTCAGTAAAAACTAACGTTCATATTTCTCTTTTTGATTATAATACTGATGAACGTTCAAAACAAAGCACTTTGGCAACTTACCACATACGTTTTAAAATGCTTAATAAGCACCGTAACTTTCATGATATAATTTCTCCGTCATAATCGGTTGTTTCCGTGAACGGCCGACTGTTGAGTGACGGCAAATGCTGCGGCTGCAAGGCATTGTGGGTCAGCATTTTCTCCTCTCCTTTCGGTTAGGGAGGTCCAGTGGTTCCTAAGCTAAAGGAGGTTATAAAGGAAGTTTGAAACCTCCTTTCCTTTCATGTAGAGAATTTAAACGGCACTTATCATGGCTGCCACTGAGGGACTTCCGGGTCATTTCACTCGGTTAGGAAGGTTCCTAAGCTAAATGGACTATTCGACTGCAGCCTGAGTGTTAGCGATGCTAATGTAAACACCGACCATATTACGTCCAAAACAGTCGGGCATTGTTTCTGATAGCAACGTTTCTGATTGGGCCGTGGGTCCACATTTCAGATACTACGTCATATCGGACGCAAATCTGGATCAGCTCCGTTTGATCCCCCATTAAATGCACAAATGTAAAAGATAATAAAACATGAATAACAAAGGTACACAAATACAAATTACAGTGCAGTTTAAGATGTGAATAGTTCGATTAAAAGCAGCGGCAAAAAGAAAAGTCTTCAGCCTGGATTTAAAAGTAGTAAGAGTTGCAGCGGACCTGCAGGTTTCTGGGAGTTTGTTCCAGATGTTTGGAACATAATAGCTGAACTTCTCCATGTTTAAGAACAGAACACATCACACACATCTCAAGTAGAAACAAAAGCCAATGTAAAAAGATGGGTCTTCAGTTGTTTTTTAAAAGCAGATGTCAATAGGGAGAGAAGATAGAAATGAGAGGAGGAGGAGTTTCTGCCTCACCTCGTCCCGGCCGAGCGTCTTCAGCTGATCCAGGATCTGTCCGATCAGAGTCTCACACAGCTTGTTGATCTCAGACAGAAACTTGGGGTCTCCTCCATACAGGGTCTCGTTGGAGTCCACTGAGACCAGGAAGAGGAAACAAAAATCCCACTGTTAACCACTATAACTCGAGAAACATAAAAAGTAGAGTCTCTTGGCATAAAGCAGCATGGTAACAATGATTTGCCCTTATTTAGAAAAAGACAATAGTAATAGTAACCAGCTGTTGGGGACTCGTACTTTTCCTTTTTGCGGCTTTCACACCATCGCTTTTCCCTTTCTAGCTCCGAGCGGGAGCTTTTCTGGTTCAGCTCCGGTTTCCCTTTTCTGCTCCCGCTCTGTTCACACCGCCCAGAGCTGCCGCTGCTGCGTCATGACGTCACCGTTTATGTGCCTGCTTCATAAAATCCAAACCTCGTGGAAATCCCTCACATCGACAACAACAACAATGGCCGATTGTATTGAAGCGCTGTTCGCTTTGGTTATCCTCTTACGAAACGACATGGAAGGCATCGGACGACTTTACTTGGAACTTTACAAACATCACATGCGAAATGCAAGACTTCTTTGTGGTCTTCAGCATCAACGACGAATCTGCCCCCGCCTCGACGTAAGAGAGACGTAAGCGACGCCGCCTCTTAGCTCCGAAGCTCTTGCCTCTAGACCGACAATTTTTTGGAGCTGGAAGTGAACCGGATTCCGGAGCTAAGAGGCGGCGCCTCTGCGGTGTGAACAGGAAAAACCGGCACTTTTCAGGCTCCAGCTCCGAGCCGGAGCTGAAAACGCGTTGGTGTGAAAGGGGCATCAGTCAACCCTCTTTGTTAAAAAGTGTACCATTGGATTATTTGTGCATATCCATAACCTTTTTTATATCCAAGTCTTTGAAAATGTTAAAAGTAGGTGTGTTTCTCCTTTTGACCAGAAATGAGAGCTTTTCTGTTTGGCAAGCTTCCCTAGTTACAGAAAATAAGTCATGTTTAAAAAAACTCCTTGAGAAGCTATTCAAAATGCACTGCACACACGTCTACAAAATTATCCTATAACCCGACATGTCTAAATTGGAAGCCATGCCTCATTTGGAATAAGGCCCAACTAACATGACTGCATGAACTTTAATACATTGTCACATTCGGAAAGATAGTTGAATATTACTGTGACTGTTATCTTAGTCAGTGTTTCAACCATAGACTGTATATATAAATGGACGTAGGGTCCGTGACGTCACCCATAGGTTTCTGCAGAGTTGCTGAGAAGCCCTTAGTAGGCGGAGTCGGTCGCTGCCGTTGTTGGTGTCACTACCCGATCCGTCCCCCTGCCCGATCGGTACTGCGCATGTGCGAGATGGTCCGGAAGTCCGGACGGCAACCCAAGATGGACCATCTCGCACATGCGCAGTACCGATCGGGCAGGGGGACGGATCGGGTAGTGACAGTTGGTACCATATCTGCACGGCCTACCAGATCAGCACGGGGTCCGTTACGCTTACTAATGACGTCACGCATTGGCTGTACGGCAACCCAAGAGGACATTTTACACGGCCAAATTCCGCAAAGAATATTAAAAAATAACAATCGACAGTGAATGTATGTTAGTGGAACTGTGTCAGGAAAGTGAAGTGTTAATTAAGTAATGTTATTGAAGAACTGAAATGCATAAAAGTGAAAGTTAATATGTATCGCTAATTTATGCAACAACGTTAAGACCTAATATAACTAAAAGGGGTGCATTCACTCCCCAATCCATTGTCATGAAGGTGGAATCTAACTATATCCAGAATAATTTTTGGGTAGAAACGTGTTTATTTCTGCTGTAAAGTTGGGCATTTTAACATGGGGGTCTATGGACATTGCTCCTTTCTGCAGCCATCCCCTATCGGCCAATAGATGAACTGCAGTTCGTGGCACTTCCTTATGGGCGTCCCGGCTCTGCCCCAGAGTTTGCCGCTTGGTTTCAACAGGTAAACAAATACTGCAGACTTCTTTTATCTAAAATGTGTTCCAAAATAAGGGCTCACAGAAAAGTATATTTTTGCTGGATATACAAAAAAAACTGAAAACATGAGCAGTAACTTGTATTTCAGTGTATCACAGACACTGCGAGAGTTCACCTTTAGGAATGGAGTACAGGTAGCTCTCCTGGCTCATGGCTGCCAACAGAGGCAGAGCGCTGATGTAAACTCTGACTTTGGCGTCGCTGCTCTCCTCCCAGCTGTAGTCCTGCACCATGTTGAGCAGCCCGCGCACCAGGTACAGAACACCGTGCTCCGGGTGGTCCTATACACACACAAACACACACACACACACACATACCATGTATACATCACTTCAGGGGACATTACATTGACTTACATGCATTTCCTGGAGACTTATCCTAAGCTTAACCATAACCAACACATGCCTAACCCTAACCCTAAACCTAACCAAGTCTTCACCCTAAAATTAATGATTCCCCTCATGGGGACCTCCATTTTGTCCCCATAAGGGAGGCGAGTCCCCACATGTGACTGTGTAAACAGATTTAGGTCCCCACAAGTATAGTAATGCTAGGCCACACACACACACACACACACACACACACACACACACACACACACACACACACACACACACACACACACACACACACACACACACACACACACACACACACACACACACACACACACACACACACACACACACACACACACACACACACACACACACACACACACACACACACACACACACACACACACACACAACTTGTATATAGACTATTCTGCACAATTTCTATTATATTCTATTTGTATTTACTTGCACTTGTATCTGTTTTATTGTGTTGCTCTTTTGGAGGAGCCTGTGAGCTAAGATGTTCATTGTCATATCTAAACTGTAGCTGATGTTCGAATGACAATAAAAGCCTTGAACCTTATCTCATGCGACTCATCTTTCTGATCTGAAAGGCTGAGGTAAGGATGTGTTACCGGGACGACCAGCAGCGTAGACAGGAAGTTGTTGATGAAGTCGAGCAGGAAGCTCTCAGAGGAGCGAAGTTTCCCCTCAACGGTGATGGAGCGAGGAACATCTGGGAGGAGGCTGACCGCTGCCTTCAGGAACGCATCCGCTGAGAGGAGGCGGGGAGGAGATAGGAGTGAGGGAGGAAGGGAGTGATAAAAGACAAAAAAAGAAAGGAAGAGAGATACAAAATAAAATGTTAGGAATTACTGAAACAAAGCAATTCATAAATCAACCTGTGTTACTTTGAATTCTTCTAGAACATTTTATTTCTTACATGCCATCACGATGAACCAATAGCCAGAAAACGGTCAATGAAGGGCTAAACTATATAAAGAAAATGTACAAACCCTCATACAATAGAGTACACAGCAGCGTTTCCGCCAGGGGGGCGTCTTGCCGTCATTTGACGCCCTTATTCAGCTCGGGACGCCCTGAACGCAAGCCGAGGGCGTCCAAAAATATTAATAATTCGAGAGAAGATGGAGAGTTTTTATCGCTTGAAATGACGAAAAGGAAAAAGGACAAGGACATCCCGCTGTTGGAGGGGCAAAGGAGTCTGGTGGGATTATTTTTGGAGTATTTTGAAGATCGTTTCCCCGACATCGAAGGTGCCTGCTACAGGACAACACGGAACCTGCACTATTTGGACGCGATGAGCGGGGGGGGTTTTAGTGGAGCACCCGCGTGAGCTGCGAGCACCAGAGCCTCCCAGCGGCGAAACTGAGGCTCCGTGGTAAACTGTGGTAACATGAAGAGCCGTTTGGGAGCCGAAACAGACGGCGCTTTAAGAGAGCCGAGCCAAATGATCCGGCTCACTAACGTAAAAAGACAGTATCCATAAAGGGACGGACGGCTCAATTGAAAATTGAAAACAACACCCCCCCCCCTTCCGCTCTCGGGGTGGACGCCCTCATACCCAAGGTTTCATTTATCTCGGCTCCAAATCCACCCTCACCAAGTCACAAAACACCCCAGCACCAAACATCATCATCGACGGCTTCCCCATACCATTCTCTGCCCAAGTGGAAAGCCTCTCATTCGCACCACACATTAAAAACATCACCCGCACTGCCTTCTTCCACCTTCGGAACATCTCCAGACTCCGCTCATCTCGGTCCCAACCCAGCACCGAAATCCTGGTCCACTCATTCGTCACATCCCGGATAGATTACTGCTTCTGACTGGCCTTCCCATCAAACTCTGCTGCCCGGATCATCACCCGCACCAACTCATCCACCCCCATTCTCACTCAGCTACACTGGCTTCCTGTACGCTACCGTATTGACTACAAAAACCTTCTACTCACATATAAAGCTCTCCACAACCTAGCCCCAATCTACATCACTGAGCTCCTTCAGCAGTACACCCCCCCCTCCCGCACCCTCCGCTCTTCCTCCGTAGGACTTCTCACCGTCCCAAGCTCTCGCCTCAAAACCATGGGGCTCGAGCTTTCAGCTGCTCGGCTCCCAGACTCTGGAACTCGCTGCCACGACACATCCGACAGTCTGATTCCGTAAGGACATCCCAAACCCAACTCAAAACCCACCTGTTCAAACTGGCATTCTCATTATAAGCTGTACCCTGTGTCCTTTTGTAGTCCATTTGTGTCCTTTTGTAGTCCATTTGTGTCCTTCTGTGTCCTTTTTGTGTCCTTTTGTAGTCAATTTGTGTCCTTTTGTGTCTTTTTGTGTCCTTTTGTGTTTTTTTGTGTCCTTTTGTGTCTTTTTGTGTCTTTTTGTGTCCTTTTGTGTCTTTTTGTGTCCTTTTGTGTCCTTTTGTGTCCATTTCCTGTTGTTTGTCTTGTTTTACCCCGGGTGACATTTCATTAAATCCACTGGTTTAACTGTTCCCTATATTGCCCCTATGCCCTGTAAGGTGTCCTTGGGTGCTATGAAAGGCGCCCCCAAATAAAATGCATTATTATTATTATTATCTAGTTGTACGCTCATTACTTCACAATCACATGTATTGTCACGTAAATCTTTACTTTATAAAACACCTCAGCAAAAACGCTCACTTTTGCAAAGGCACTCTACTCCTCTGTGCAAGTCAGAATAGTAATGTTTAAGTGAATATGCATGTGTTTTGGGAAATAGTGAGCTTACAACTTGATAAATTGGACAATAAAATGATAATGCATGACTTTTGTGAGAGTTTTTAAACAGATGTTTCGATATAGTTTTGCTGTCTACGTCCACCGTGGAAGCATGAAAGAACAACAACATTTTTCAAGAATTCAAGGCAACAAAAGCTTAGTACTGAACTTGATGTGGATGTTTCCAACGTGTTGGGAGTTTAAATTGAGCAGCTCTCACCCTGGGACAGACACTGGTTGGCGAGAGCGACCTGACCCGACAGCAGGTAGAGGCTGAGGCGGCTGAAGATGCTGCTGAGAGACGGGACGGTGATGAAGCTGTACGCGGCGCACGCCTGCAGGGAGAAGAAGAATTCAAAGCATCCGACATGGGAAGCCAACGCTGGGCTGAATGCTTCTCAGGCTCTGCTGGAATCTCAAATCCTGTAGCAAAGTATGGTGGCCTGCAGGGATCAGGTATTCATTACTGGATTACACCTGAATTTACAATGAAAGGACTTTTACTGTAGAAAAGTGGTTTGAAGGCCAAAGATTCATGAAGGAAGTCTTAAAACAGGGGGTCTAGGGGTAGTAGAGGAATGTGAGAATTTGGTTAGGGGTCTTGTCAAATATCTGGAACTAACCTGCAGGTCCGCTGCAACTCTGACTACTTTTAAATCCAGGCTGAAGACTTTTCTTTTTTAAATATTCACATCTCACACTGCACTGTAACTTGTATTCATGTACCTGTGTTATTCACGTGTTATTTACTTTTTAATGTTTCTAATGTGTTTTATGCTCTTAATGTCTTTCATTTTTGTAAAGCACTTTGAATTGCCTTGTGTTGAAAAGTGCTATATCAATAAAAATGCCCGGAAAAAACTATTAATTGTTATTTGATAGCTTTACTGGTAGATGTGCATTCATCTGTGTTTAAAACTTAGTGTGATAAAGACTTTTGAATGTTTTTAGTGTTTTATTTGTATATCTTTTAATGCATGGTCCTAGTTAAATAAATAGATGAATAAATAAAATATATAAATAAGAACAAATAATTAATAAATATTGATAAAAATGAAATAAAATAAAAAATGTAATTAAATAACATAATAAATAAATACAATTAATCAGATGTGTGTGTGTCGACTCACCCTGACGAAGGCTGCTGTCTTTCGGGAGTGATTCCCTCTCATCACGCTGCTGGTCTCCATGGCCAGCGTGTTCACCGTCTGCAAACACAGAGTGAACTTTAAGGAGTGTGTGTTGTGTGTGTGACATATATATTAAACATATAACCCAGATTATCACTGACGTGAATGAGCTGCACCAGCACGGACTCCAGGTTACAGAACGACGCTCTGGCCTCCACACAGAAACTCAGCTGCTGCTCGAAGTCACGACCAAAAGAAACCTGGGATCCACACGGACAGAACATGTGGGTAAGGAGAGAGAAAAAAGTGCTTTTGTTACTTCGTGTAATTTACTTACAGATAAAAAGGAAGATTATTAACTTTAAAAGCCCCTGGCAATGTGACGCAAAAAGAAAAGACCCTGAATGTCAAAAACGTTTTCAAAATCATGACTTCATAACACAAAATAATTAAAATGACTTCACAAATTGGTGAATTAAGATCTCATAATAAGGAATGTTCTTTGCACCAAAATGTGTATTAATCCACCGCTGAAAATAGTCCCAAAAATATACAGTATTCCCTTTTGTAACCTCTCCCAAAAACTGCTGTGCCTCAAATCGTTTTCTTGAGCACAAGCAAATATAAAATGTCTAATGTTTGGAGAAAAGCCTGAGCACTCTCACCATGCGGATGAAGCCGATGATGAGCAGGGACAGAGATCTCTTCTCATCCTCCAGAGTCAGAGCGCTGCAAACAGACAGAGGACTGATGAAGGCTGTCGCCGGGCAGATTAGGAGAATTCAGATCAACATATATTTCTTATAGTTATATTCAATACAAGCAAATGTTACGCCTTACAACATATCCTGGGGGATTTTGTCAGACATTTAAAGGTCCCCTATTATACTGTTTTTCATCAATATATCACAGGTCTCAGATATATACAGAGCCTGTCTCTGATTGGCTGAAACACCAAACAGATCATTGCAGCATTACCCATAATCCCCTCTGTTTCAGCCCTGTTTCCAAAGTGCTGATTCTCTGTCTGTTACTTTAGATGAAAATAAGGAGCCCCTCCCCACGCCCCTCTGAGAGAGATTTGGTTACAAAGAACTCAATGGTGCTCTAGGAGGAGATTCAGGTGATAAGGGGGGGGGGTACCTTGGTTGCTGATTGGCTAATGGTTACACAAGACAAAACATCGTTATGACATCATAAAGTGGCCAAAATCTGATCAGCTCATTTTCAGACAGGTTTTTATAGAAATGGATCAAAAAGAGAGAGAATCTTTGTTCCTGAAACTTTCAGAGTCTCTTTCCACAGAGGGGACACATGTTGATGTAGAAGAGACATGAAGAAGAGGGGACACATGTTGATGTAGAAGAGACATGAAGAAGAGGGGACACATGTTGATGTAGAAGAGACATGAAGAAGAGGGGACACATGTTGATGTAGAAGAGACATGAAGAAGAGGGGGACACATGTTGATGTAGAAGAGACATGAAGAAGAGGGGACACATGTTGATGTAGAAGAGACATGAAGAAGAGGGGACACATGTTGATGTAGAAGAGACATGGAGAAGAGGGGACACATGTTGATGTAGAAGAGACATGAAGAAGAGGGGACACATGTTGATGGAGAAGAGGCATGAAGAAGAGGGGACACATGTTGATGTAGAAGAGACATGAAGAAGAGGGGACACATGTTGATGTAGAAGAGACATGAAGAAGAGGGGACACATGTTGATGGAGAAGAGACATGAAGAAGAGGGGACACATGTTGATGTAGAAGAGACATGAAGAAGAGGGGACACATGTTGATGTAGAAGAGACATGAAGAAGTGAATTTTGCACAATAGGTGACCTTTAAGGTAAACGGTTTATGGTTGTTATTGTAGGTGTAACTAACTAACTCTCACACACACACACACACACACACACACACACACACACACACACACACACACACACACACACACACACACACACACACACACACACACACACACACACACACACACACACACACCACACACACACACACACACACACACACACACACCACACACACACACACACACCACACACACACACACACACACACACACACACACACCACACACACACACACACACACACACACACACACACACACACACCACACACACACACACACACACACAACACACACACACACACACCACACACACACACACACACAGCGTACTTGACAGAGTCGTGCATGGTCTTGCAGATGTGCAGCATGGCGTTCAGGATGACTGGGTCTCTGGTCGGATCCACCTGGTTTCTGCAGGAGACAAAGTCAAGATTCTTAATGTTTTTTATGTCACAAAATATAAACAAGTGTCATCCATCAGACTCTGGGGGGGCTCTTACTTGATGAAGACCTCCATGATGGATCTGCACACCTCCACCCTCACACTGTCCTTCTGGAACATGTCGAGGAACGGCAGGAAACGCTCCTGAGAAACAGAAACATCGGGGGACATTTAGAAGCTGATAACAAAACACTCCTGATGGATTATTTCCATCGTGTTGCGTCCGCTCACCATGGAGAAGAGGACGGAGAAGTCCTGGAAGTAGGTGAGGATCTTCCTGATCACTGACTGCAGCTGGAGGTAGAAAAAAAGTACGGAGAACGGATACGTTTTAAGGAGATACAAAAAAAAAGTTTGCCTATAGTTTATTACGGTTTTATGTTGGGATTAAAAACCTGTTTACAAGTGTTATAAAGCCAAGACGGCAGCAGCAGCAGATCACAACGTAACAACATATACCACCACTACTGTTTACTGCATTAACAAAGCAGCCATGTTTAGTCACTTTAAAGCGGCTGCAGCTAATTATAATTTAATATCTTATAATTTATGATTTAAAAGGAGAAACATTTTGATTTCTTTGTGCTGCTCACCTGAGGATAAGCGTCCTCAAAGGCCCGGTCAGGAGTCATGTGTTTGATGATGTCCGCCAGAACCGTGTTCACCTCACGTTTCTGAGAGGAAGAGGAACAAAAAAAGGTGATCAAAAGTTAATCAAATCTCTTAATAAGGTGGAATAAAAGGCGTTACAGGTGAGCGTCACTCACGGCGAAGTGTCGGCAGGTGAACTCCACCCAGATCTCAGCACAGTTGATGTAATCCTGAGGAACGATCACATTCAGAGGCTTATAAAACATGCTTTTGTTAACAGCTGTGTGGCGTCGTGTCAAATTATCATATAATCATTTAAAACACTGATTGCCTTTAGTCTGTTAAATTGTATTTTCAGTCTTGTATATGAGACATATGTTAAGGATTTACGTTTCAGGAGGTCAAAGGAAGTAAAAGGTGGATTTGCAAATGGTAAAGGACGAGAGGTTTAATGATTTAAAGGTCCCATGTCATGCTTTTCTGGTTATCACCCGTCCCCTTGTTGTTATGAAGGTTTGTCTGCATGTAAACGGTCTGCAGTCACAAACCCTCAAAGTGCACCCTGTAGCGAGTAAAACTCTAACACAGAGAAGACCTGTCTATGCTGCCCCAGAACGCCTCGTTGGACATTTCTCATTCTCCATTGTTTGCTTCCTGGGTTCTGTGACGTGTGAACACCCACATCAACAACAAATGACCGGATTGGCCCAAATGGACCAATCCGCGGAGCCCCTCACACACCAGGACCCCTTGGCTAACTAACAGGGAGCCCCATTGACTTGCATAGAGCTCCCTGAACGCTGGTAATAGACGAGTTGGGATGGCGGAGAAATGCTCTCCGCAGACCCATTCTCACAGCGTTAGAAACCTCAGGGTTCATACACTTTTTCACCAATGATTATCAATGACTTCTCCAGGACCTTTACCTAATTTTCCATGACCAAAACATTACTCTTTCTCAGCGTACCACAGAAAATGGTTTATTTTAACATGGAACAGGAAAATAAGGTCTGCATATGAAACATGTTGGTCCTATCTAAAACAAATCAAATAGTAGGCTTACTAGCTCCTACACGCTAAAGCCACTGAAATCTCTCACCAGCAAAACACCTCGTCAGTTAAATGCCATTTTACGTTTCATTACTATACGATACAGTATTTATTATCATTATAGTATTACTATTTCAGCGATTAGATAAAATATAAATTATATTTGATGCAACTTTAGTTACATTTCCATGACTTTTCCAAAACTTTGGGAAACATATTGTTTTCCATAACTTTACCAGGGCCTGGAATTTGCATTGTAATGACCATAAGAACTCTGAAACCTTTTTCTTACTCAATATCAAGCCACACTTATTGTTTTTACTTCGGCTGTGAGTGTTTGTGTGTGCTCAGGATGAGATTCGCTTGTTCTTGCTGTATCGCCGACCCGGAAACCTGTCCGCTCCTCTCAGCAACGAGCCTCGCACCGTCCCGACCAATCAGAGCACTCTGGGCTCACAGGGAGGGGGGGGTGGGGGCAGGAGCTCCAACAAGCCGTGTAGGACAGAGAGTGAATACACACACTACACAGAGATGCTGTGAGAAACCAATGTGAGTTTGGAACATTGAACGATGTAAATCTATTCTAGTCGACCTCAACAATGGAATTATGATCAGTGGACATGGCCATGACATGGGCCCTTTAATGATGGGATGTTTAGATGATGCCTAAATGAATTTAAGGGTGGGACCAGTTGGATATTCTCTACTCTATAGTGTTGGGATCGTTTCACTTGTATATTGACTTTCTTTATTACTTTATTAAATATAACAAAAGACAAACTTTGTCCACGAAGCATTTATCAGTTTCTCTTAAGAATGTCCTCCACATGCGGCAGCAGCAGCGTCTCTCTTCAGTACCTGAGGGCTGCGGACTTTCGTGACCACCTTCCAGGCTTCGTTCAGGATGGTGAGCCGCTCAGACTCTGGAGGGTCGGCACAGGCCACGCTGCGGCCCAGAGAGCCGAACAACAGGTGCTGTATGGGGGGGGAAATACATTCAATTTCCCCTTTGAAGGCCTTATTTTTTATTTGTCTTTGATTTGTTTATTTCTTTTTTTGTGATATTGTTTTGATGCTAAAATCTCATTTCGTTATTAACTGTACTTTTGTATTTCTGATAAATAAACACAATTATGAAGTATCAGGGCCTTTGTAGGTCAACATGATTACAGAGCCGAGGGAAGAGGGTACTATTTAAAAAAGAAAATGTATAACAATAATACATTTGCGGGAATAAATCATATTCTCTGAGATTAAAATAGTGAATTTAAAAGAAACAAAACATATCAAAAAATGCAATGTTTCTGTTTGTCAAGGAGCTCCACTTTTAAAGGTTGGAACCACCTTAACACCACTGTAGCACCACTTGCAAGGCTTTTGTGCTTCATCGAGTTCCTTTTGCAATTTTTTGACTTATTCTTAGTCTTAGAGAATTAATTAATTGTGTTTTTACTCTGAGTATTACTTCCCACTCTGCTGGTTCCGTAATTAAAAAGGTACCTACTGTACAGTGGCTTTGAAATGCCTTTGTACTCAACAGTAGAATAGACCTACAATTCCTAAACTACAACATTCACGTTTTATGAATATTTCTATATATATATCTACATGTTTTGCATAAATGTATTTTAGCTGTTGATGTTTTCCCACCTTTGGGAACCCGGCCTCGTCGCAGTCTTTGATCATCCCGATGAAGTCTGTGGCTCGAGCTGCGACAAACTCCGCTCTGAACGCCCTCATCACCGAGTTCAGCAGCAAAGCACTGTGGGAAGCAGGAACATGATCAAATCTGTGCTGTAAAAAGTCTAATCCATGAAAATCTGTTGGTAGAAACATTTCTTAATATAAAAGCCTAGGAACTAAACCAGGCTCTGAAACAGTGAGATCGTGGCAGATTGGATTTTTAATTCTATTTTGTTTCCTGTTGGTCCAAAGGTAGCATTCTACTGGACAACAATTACACGTCTTAATTTCTCTCAGGAGATCTAATGGCGCGTTTCCACTGCAGTGGGTAGCTCGCTTTAAGCGTGCCGAGCCGTGCGGGGCCCGTTTTTGGTTGCGTTTCCACTTGGCCTAGTTTTGGCCCGGGCTACTTTTTCACCTTTTTTCTGGCCCGTTTAAATCGTGGTTCTAGGGCCAGGAACAACCAGGCTGAGTCGGGCTGAGTATGCTAAACTAGAGAGAGAATCGCTGGCAAGGGGGCTACAACTACAACAAGATGAACATATTTGACCGTGAATTAATTGTAATACACGTTTCAAAATGATGCCGAAGTAACAACATACTGATACCGGTTAGTAAAAACCATGAATTAATGCTTTGACAAGTCTGCAGACAGACGGCAGGCGAAAAACCCTTTTAAAATGCGTGTTTTCTAAATGTAGCTTGGCTAAGCTAACGTTATATATGCTCCGACCGTCCACACTCACAACAACGGCCTATACAGACATAAATAAACCAGCGACTGTATTCTCCATGACACAGGCAGTCTGTGGTTTGTACTTGTTTAACTTGTGTCTAGTTTCTGAACAGATATGAGGAGCTGTGAGCTCTGAGTGCTAACAGCTAACGGCTGTGTTGTTTTTCTGGGGCGCTCATTGAAGATGACGTCACGGCTCCGCCTACACTGCGTTACTATAGTAACTGCCCCAGTTCCTAAACTGTAATGGAAACGCAGCATTAAAGTGAGCCGGGCCTAATAAGGCCTAACCAAACCGAGCGAGGCCTGCAGTGGAAACGCGCCATAAGTGTCTTTAAAAGCACTCACTTGTTCCCCAGCTTCTTGCATCTCTCCATCATCTCCATCAGAAGAGGCTGGAAGTTAAAACACATTCAAACATTTGTTACTCCAACTCTAGTTGAACCTCAAAATAATGTAAGAGGCAGATCTGTGTGCAGCGCCGTGCACACAGATCTGCCGGTAATGAATATTACATTTTGTGAGGAAACTTTTCCACCAATAATTCCAATAAGTATTCCAACATGTATTCACTTGAGGTTTACGAAAGTAACTGTAATCAGATTACTCGTTTTTCAAATGTAACGCGAGCTGAATACAGGTAATTGATTTTTGTATTCAGATTACGTAACGCCGTTAAATGTATTCCGTTACAACCCAACCCTGTGTGTGTGTGTGTGTGTGTGTGTGTGTGTGTGTGTGTGTGTGTGTGTGTGTGTGTGTGTGTGTGTGTGTGTGTGTGTGTGTGAGCAATAACGTGTAGATTTGAGTGGACTGTAAACTGAGGCGGGTGTGATATTTATGTACACCTCCATAAAAACGGCTTACCTCTGGAGCTCTGTAGGCGATGCACTGCAGGATCCAGTTGATGGCGGGGGAGTAGAGGGTCAGATACTCGGGGACCTCCACCCTCTGCAGCACCAGCTGGTTCTGGACGCTCTCGCTGCTGATCTGCCTGAAGGAGCCCAGCAGGTCGAAGAAGTTCCTGTTCAGGCTGTCCTTCAGCTGGGGGGCCACCTCCATGCCCACCTGCACACAGACAGAGACTCAATATAAGTATCAGACCCACTCTGTAAACACAGAGCTGCTGTGATGAAGTCACATTTCACACTTGATCTGACCCTTAAAGTCTTATCGTATAATAATCAGAGATCCTTCATTCGTCCCACAGCGTTACAGCAAAGGGACGAATAAATGCAAATAAAATGAGTAGACTGACTTTAAATAAGAAACTCGAGTCGATTAAATCACTTGTTTATTTCGCCCCTTGTAGCACTTTTAGCAAAGAAAGGGGCTTTACAAAGAAAATGTGTTATTATTATTATTAACTCTTTGTGCACAGGCTTAGTCCTAAAAGGAAAGTTAGGGGTAAAAACAGCAGCAAAAGTGAAAAAACTACATTCCCCCCCCGTCTCTCTTAACTATGAAAGGACAGAAAAGCTATAGAGAGGCGAAGTCCCTCCCTTTCCTCCATGGGACCTTATTTCGGAAAAAGTATGTATTGAAGTCAATAGAGAGAGAAAGATTATCTCTCGATCCCGTTTGAATTGTGCCACGAATTACACATATGATGTTTTCAATCTAAATGATAATTTTGCAAGTCAACAAAATTAAAAAGTGTCGTAAAACTGTGATGTAACACTTTGTTTGTGTGAAACCGCTCAATGAACTACATCTCCCGTCTCGCTCCACACACCAAGACGGCCGTCACGTTGAAACATTCCACTTCTTTCTTTCAGAATGAGGCGGAAAGTATTAAACGAGGTGAAAATCACTCCAAGTCTGGGCACGTTGAGAGCTGTGCATACACACAAGGGGAGTTAGTCGGTTCCGTGAGAGCCAGCATGCGGGACCGGGACTCTGGGATTTGTAGTCTTTCTAGTTGCGTATTTTTCATCGTCTTATATTTCAACAGTTTTACGACAAACTGTGACTTTTTGACACGGAAATTATTTTTTAAGATTGACAAACATCATATGTGTAATTCGTGGCACAATTCAAACTCTCCATTGACTTCAATTTATACTTTCTCCGAAATAAGGTCCCATGGGTCGGAAGTAGATGGGCGGGACTTCGCCTCTCTATACTATAAACTATAGCCTACTAAATGTTTCTAAATCTGATGCAAAAAAATGTCTCACCTGTGTTTATGATTTAGGAACAGGTAAATGTTTCTTTGGTTTCCTTTATTTCCATATACATTAATAGGTAACACTGGGGCAGCTCTCTTCTAATGGAAAACACCAGGTTTTCCCACCCACCTGTTTCACAGTTTTAAATACAAAAAAGTAGAAAAAATACTTTAAATGAACTTTAAATTATCCTGAAAAACAAAGTATAATAATAATAGTCCACCTGCAAAACAAAAATGTTCCCCCTTGTTTTTTTCATGGGAGAAAAAAGAACGTATAGATCAGCTGTAAAAAAAAAGTTTGCCCACCCATTTTACAGAGAAATAAGGAAGATAGGAAGATATAAAAAAAATGCCTCCAGATCAGAATCAGGAGACATGAACATTGAGAAAAGCCAGCATGTCTCACCCTGCAGAGGTAGGCTCGGGCGTACGCTGCCACCAGAGGGTCTCCAATCCCTCTGATCATGGCCGTCAGCCGGGGGAGGGTCTCCTGAATCCCACTGGGAAGAGAGGAGAGACAGAAAGAGAGGGCAAGAGGGGTAATATGACAACAAAAGTAAAGCCATAATAAGTGTTGGGAAAATACTGTCCTCTTCCAATATGAGAGTAACGTGATAACAAAGGTAGCCCAACTGTAGCTGTGTTCATGACAGGATGTGTGATTACCTAGAAGAGCATCAGGAGCATGTGTTGTGAGTGTTCAGCGCGAGCGAAAATGTCAGAACAAGAGCAGCAACTCGTTAAAAAGAAGGGTACAACTATTTCCACTATTTGCAAGTACTTTGCCATTACATTTCACATCGCCAAAGATATGTGCCCAGTTAGCACTGTTAGCAACCAGGGCTTTAAGCAACTTGTCAACACGTTGGACAAGCGTTACGCGATGCCGTCTCGGTATTATTTCAGCAGGTCTGCGCTGCCTGCGCTATATGACAAATGCCGTGGGGAAATTGAGAGAGATGTGGCTTCAGCTGACTACTTTGCCACCACAACAGACCTATGGTCTAGCCCAGGGGTGCCCAACCAGTCGATCGCGAGATGTGTCTAAAAATAGAACAACAATATTCTGTTTTATGTCCTGTAACATAATCTTCCTGTGCCAGAATAATGCACTTGAACGCATCAAAGCTTTGTGATTGGCCGGCGTCACCCCATGTGTCGGGGCGTGGCTGAGGGTCTTCAGTACAGGTTGCAATATCGTCACCTGCCTGCGCTCATCTCTGAAACCAGACCATGTAAACAGGCTGGTGTTTCTTGCAAAAAATCTTTAAGAGATGACATGAGCAGTCCTACCAGCATTTGCCATGGTGGCCTAAACATTTTTATTTGGTCTTAAATTGTAGTTCAACATTTATTTCCTGTTACTTCTGGACCATGACGGTTGGCCAGCCTTCAACGTTTAACTGAGTGGAATATGTTGAATATGTTTTACCAACATGTTGGCTATATGTTAAGGAGTTTTCAGTAGGTTGTGACAGTGCACTGCAACATATTTGATTTAATTTATTTTGGTCTAATTTATTTTTATTTATCATATTAATAATATATGTTTAGTATGGTTTTGGAAGTGCGCTCCAACATATTTGTTGATCTTGTTTATTGGTAAAATATTATTTGTTTTAAAGTTCAATAAATGGTCAATGAATAATCGTCAAAATAATCGTGATATCAATTATTGACCCAAATAATCGTGATTATGATTTTTGCCATAATCGCACAGCCCTAACTACTTCCATTCTGGAGAGGATCACAGATACATGGATCCTGAGATTGAAGCTCAAGCCGGTGACGAGTGATTATTAACATGTTTAAGTATTCAGAAAAAGACAGGATTTTGAGAAAAAGTCCGAATTTTGACAAAAAGTCCGAATTTTTTTATTTTTAGAAAAAATTCAGAATTTTGAGAAAAAGTCCGAATTTTTTTATTTTTAGAAAAAGTCTGAATTTTGAGAAAAAAAATCTGAATTTTGAGAAAAAAAATCTGAATTTTGAGAAAAAGTCAAATTTTTGAAAAAAGTCTGAATTTTGAGAAAAAAGTTAGAATTTTGAGATTTTTGGAAATATTTCCAGATTTTATAAAAAAGTCTGAATTTTGAGGAAAAAGTCTGAATTTTGAAAAAAATGCTCTGTACATGATGACTACTTCCATTCTTGAGAAGATCAGAAATACATGGATCCTGAGATTGAAGCTCAAGCCGGGGACCAGTGAGATGTTTCTAACAATAAGCAAAAAGGACCCAAACACTTCAAATAACCCACAAATGTAATTTTGATGTAGAAAAAGGTGTCGATTTAATCTAATGTTGCTGAACTGAAGACACTGAATCCATCATGTGTTATAGGTAGGGTTGGGAACCGAAACTCGGTTCCAGATGAGAACCGATAAGAAAATGCCGGGTACCGGGTACCCATACAAAATACACAATTTCGGTTCTGCTTAACGGTTCCTAAACGCGGTAGACCCTGTATTCCAGCGGGTCCGTCTGCACCGCGGTGCTGCGGTGACCCGGTGGAATACAGGGCGGACCTGGAGAATCACAGAACGGCCGGTCGTCAGCGGGCCGTTGACGGCCGGCTCGGTACGCTGACGGCCGGCACCGCCCTTCATTTTTTTAAACGGCATCATATAAATTGCGCTGACAGGCGACAGAGGTCCACAGTTGCCCCGCAGCGATGCTCCCCCGCCCTCCCGTAGACATTTCACGAGCTCAGTCACTTCATAACACCAAAGATAGGTCGCGGTAAACACTCTGAAGTGAGGCTCCACTACACTAAAAAAGAAAAAGAAAAGGCAAAGTGTAATGCCTGTTAATAGCTTGCCACAGGCATAGCTCAGTTAAAATAAAGCACAGCTATTGTGCAATACATTTGTATTGCATGTATATTTTTTAGTAACAATTTCAGTTAAAGCTTTTAAGAATAAATATATTTTTGTTATCTAAACGTTTGACCTCTTTATTTTACAATTTAGGAATCGAAACGGGGAATCGATAAGAACCGGAATCGATAAGCAGAACCGGAATCGAAATCGGAATCGATACATTTCAAACGATACCCATCCCTAGTTATAGGTAGCTCATTAAGGTGAATTGGGCTGCATTAATAATATTAAGGAAGGAAACTCACCTTTTGTTCAGGAAGCGGTTACACTTGAGAATAGCAGCCTCTACATATCTGATCACAGAGGTCAAAGAGACATTTTAACTAGTATTTCAATTCTACCGTCGAAAGAAATTAAAATGCCACAATTGTTCATGTTTTCCAAGATGTTATTTCCCTGGCGTCCTTTCCTTTAGGGAGCAGATTAAAACACAGATAATATAATAACACACAGTAAAGAATGAGTCTGAGAGGATACAGTCTGGGAAGCAGCTCTCTGATGGAGGCGATCTTGAAGAACCAGTTGAGGCACGTCTCCTTCGCCGTGTCGTTCACATCGTCCACGGTGAACGACTCTGAGGAAAACACACCATAAATCCATCGCCTCAGAAACTACTACCCACAGTCTAAATGTTTACTTAAAGGTCCCCTATTATTCTGTTTTTCATCAATATATCACAGGTCTCAGATATATACAGAGCCTGTCTCTGATTGGCTGAAACACCAAACAGATCATGGCAGCATTACCCATAATCCCCTCTGTTTCAGCCCTGTTTCCAAAGTGCTGATTCTCTGTCTGTTACTTTAGATGAAAATAAGGAGCCCCTCCCCACGCCCCTCTGAGAGAGATTTGGTTACAAAGAACTCAATGGTGCTCTAGGAGGAGATTCAGGTGATAAGGGGGGGGGGTACCTTGGTTGCTGATTGGCTAATGGTTACACAAGCCAACACATCGTTATGACATCATAAAGTGGCCAAAATCTGATCAGCTCATTTTCAGACAGGTTTTTTATAGAAATGGATCAAAAAGAGAGAGAATCTTTGTTCCTGAAACTTTCAGAGTCTCTTTCCACAGAGGGGACACATGTTGATGTAGAAGAGACATGAAGAAGAGGGGACACATGTTGATGTAGAGAGACATGAAGAAGAGGGGACACATGTGATAGAAGAGACATGAAGGGGGACACATGTTGATGTAGAAGAGACATGAAGAAGAGGGGACACATGTTGATGTAGAAGAGACATGAAGAAGAGGGGACACATGTTGATGTAGAAGAGACATGAAGAAGAGGGGACACATGTTGATGTAGAAGAGACATGAAGAAGAGGGGACACATGTTGATGTAGAAGAGACATGAAGAAGAGGGGACACATGTTGATGTAGAAGAGACATGAAGAAGAGGGGACACATGTTGATGTAGAAGAGACATGAAGAAGAGGGGGACACATGTTGATGTAGAAGAGACATGAAGAAGAGGGGACACATGTTGATGTAGAAGAGACATGAAGAAGAGGGGACACATGTTGATGTAGAAGAGACATGAAGAAGAGGGGACACATGTTGATGTAGAAGAGACATTGAAGAAGAGGGGACACATGTTGATGTAGAAGAGACATGAAGAAGAGGGGACACATGTTGATGTAGAAGAGACATGAAGAAGAGGGGACACATGTTGATGTAGAAGAGACATGAAGAAGAGGGGACACATGTTGATGTAGAAGAGACATGAAGAAGAGGGGACACATGTTGATGTAGAAGAGACATGAAGAAGAGGGGGACACATGTTGATGTAGAAGAGACATGAAGAAGAGGGGACACATGTTGATGTAGAAGAGACATGAAGAAGAGGGGACACATGTTGATGTAGAAGAGACATGAAGAAGAGGGGACACATGTTGATGTAGAAGAGACATGAAGAAGAGGGGACACATGTTGATGTAGAAGAGACATGAAGAAGAGGGGACACATGTTGATGTAGAAGAGACATGAAGAAGAGGGGACACATGTTGATGTAGAAGAGACATGAAGAAGAGGGGACACATGTGATGTAGAAGAGACATGAAGAAGAGGGGACACATGTTGATGTAGAGGAGACATGAAGAAGAGGGGACACATGTTGATGTAGAAGAGACATGAAGAAGAGGGCACACATGTTGATGTAGAAGAGACATGAAGAAGAGGGGAAACATGTTGATGTAGAAGAGACATGAAGAAGAGGGGACACATGTTGATGTAGAAGAGACATGAAGAAGAGGGCACAACATGTTGATGTAGAAGAGACATGAAGAAGAGGGGACACATGTTGATGTAGAAGAGACATGAAGAAGAGGGGACACATGTTGATGTAGAAGAGACATGAAGAAGAGGGGACACATGTTGATGTAGAAGAGACAGGAACAAGTGGATTTTGCATAATAGGGGACCTTTAAAACATCCTGTGTTTACCTGGAAGGGTCCGAGGGTCTGAACACATCGTCCAGATCCTGTCGAACACCAGCCGTCCTGCAGGGAAGTGAGACAACAGTCGGAAAACTTTTTATTTCTTAAATCAATTGGAAGACAAAAGGATATTTTACTCACCAAAAGTGTCGAGGATGTCTGTGATGAGAACGAATTTGCTCGGGTAGAACTGGATCACTGAGGTGTCGGAGAGGAGCTTCGAGCACTGGAAAAAATTAAAAGATTTCTAAATCAAGAGGAGGGTATTAAGACTACGTTTTTCGTGCTTACTAGGAGTTAAAGTGATGTACTTTTTCAAGCACTTTCAAGGTATCTAAACATAAAATGCCCAGTTTTTTAAGTCTTTATCATCAAGGTAAAATAAATCCTTACCTAGCAGTCTCATAATATTCATGATATTAGATGTTTATTTTACCAGCTGTTGATATGAGTTTACTATGTTTTGGAGTCAAGGACTCTTTGAAGGATGACTTTGGGACAATACTGTCTTTGGCTCTTTGCTGCTGTAACAATGTACCTCTCCCCTCTGTGGGACTAATAAAGGTATTCTGATCTGATCTGATTCTGGACTCCATGTTTTGTTTTTTGAGTGTCTCTGTCTTCATGGTACCTGGATGACGATCTTCAGAGCTTTGACCTTCTGATCGGAGGACCATGCCTCCTTCAGGGACTGGTTCAGCTCCTCGATGCGGTTTGCATAATCCTGCTGAGAGAGGTTCAGCAGCTCCTTCTGGGAACCCTGCACACACACAGATACACACACACACGTTTTATTTTTAATTAGTATGTGTTAACTATCTGTCTGTCCGTCCGTCTGGCTGTTATCCATCCATCCATCTATCCATCCATCCATCCATCCATCTATCCATCCATCTATATATCGATCTATCCATCCATCCATCCATCTATCCATCCATCCATCCATCTATATATCCATCTATCTATCCATCTATCTATATATCGATCCATCCATCCATCCATCTATATATCCATCTATCCATCTATCCATCCATCTATATATCGATCCATCCATCCATCCATCCATCCATCTATATATCCATCTATCCATCTATCCATCTATCCATCCATCTATATATCTATATATCTATCCATCTATATATCCATCCATCTATCCATCCATCTATCTATCCATCTATCCATCCATCTATCCATCTATCCATCTATCTATCCATCTATCCATCCATCTATATATCTATCCATCTATATATCCATCCATCTATCCATCCATCCATCCATCTATATATCCATCTATCCATCTATCCATCTATCCATCCATCTATATATCGATCCATCCATCCATCCATCCATCTATATATCTATATATCTATCCATCTATATATCCATCCATCTATCCATCCATCTATCTATCCATCTATCCATCCATCTATCCATCTATCCATCTATCTATCCATCTATCCATCCATCTATATATCGATCCATCTATCCATCCATCCATCTATATATCTATATATCCATCCATCCATCTATATATCTATATATCCATCCATCTATCTATCCATCTATCCATCCATCTATCCATCTATCCATCCATCTATCCATCTATCCATCCATCTATCTATCTATATATCTATCTATCCATCCATCCATCCATCTATCCATCTATCCATCTATCTATCCATCCATCTATATATCTATCTATATGATAAAAACATCCTGTGGGAATGAAATACTTCACATACTCTCATTTTATTGAGAACTTATGTCTATACAATGATTCTGTTTACATCCATGCAGACAAATACATGTAGTTGTATACTCATGAATGAACATACCTCCTCCAGGTCGTCCAGCTCCTCCAGACGAGTCCGAACTTTCTCCGACACGGCAGAGGGTCCCGGACTGGGAGCTTTCCCTACGAGACAACAGGAGCAGGTCACTTTGTGTAATAATTAGCAAGAACACACACATGGATTATTGCTTCCATTGCTGTGAAGTAGGGGAATGAATCCTTGGTTTCTAACTATAAAATGATGTGGCAAATGATGACATGAAAACAGAGGAAAGTGTGAATAAGATCAAAGGTAAAGGTTACTTTGATTAAAATATGAATTTCTATGGATTTGGACACATTTCAAAATATATATAACTTAGGTCCAGTCGTTTTTTTTATATTTTAATGCCGAAATGTTAATGTAAAAGTTTAATTATTGTATATTATAATTACAAACTCACGGCTTACCTCGATCAGATCCCATGAAAAGATTCTATGAAGACAAAAATTATTTAGAATTAGGTTCCTGTCTTACAAAGCTTTTCTTTTCGCACAAAACTACTTTCTGTTTGATGGAGTTTGACTCACGATGGAGAGTTTCTCTGTGGTGGTGAACCTGGCCAGGATCTCTCCTCTCTTCAGAGACCACGGCTCAAAGTCTGCTCCCACCGCCTCTTCCTCCTTCTTCTTCTTCCCCAGGTCCTGGAAGCACAACAAGCTCTCAATAAAAAAACTGCTTTTATTATTATCTTCCCTTTAATGTTCCCGTAGGATACTAACAATCAATGTTTAAAGGTCACCTAACGTGCTATTTTTAGGCAATAGCGTAGGTCTCAGATATATACAAATATATAAAAAAACATGTCTATGAAGTGTTTTGCTGCAAACACCAAACAGATCATTCTAGCCATGCCTCATATCCCTCTGTTTCACTTCATGTTTCAAAAGGGCTGATTTGGATATAAAGCTTTAAAAAAAATAAAGAGGAGGGTCTGAGCTCATGTGGGACCCGGCAGCTACTGTCTAAACTAAATGCTGCCGTGATAAAACGCCATATCATGGATTATCAAGGATTCTCTCTGAAACAGTTTGGAGCTCAAAGGCTTTCTCTCTTGCCGGTTATACCACAAGGTGAGTTCCTTTTTACTTCCTGCTTCTTCACACACATGCTCTCCAGTACAGGTTAGCTCTGAGTGTTAGCGATGCTAATGTAAACACCGACCATATTACGTCCAAAACAGTCGGGCATATTTTCTGACGCTGCGTGAGTTCCCCGACACACCGGGGACACATGTTTATGTATAACAGACATCAAACAGTGCATTCTGCATGATAGGTCTCCTTTAATGAAGCTGCCAACAGCTGATGTTTCCCTTTAAAAAATGTTTTGTACTATCAATTATTCTTTTTGATTAGAATTATTACATTTTTTCACATAAAAAACACATAAAAATGCTTTGTGACTTAAGGCATGTTTCATTGTCTTGCTTTATTTATACTATATGTAAGAAATCCATTTGTATTTTGAATACAGTACATGTATGGTCCAACTAAGACAATAAATACAATTAAATACAAATTATTTTATGGATATCGTGATATGAGGCTAGATATCTTATTAGATTTGGGATAGTGTAATGTAATGTATTATGGAGCAAGTGTTGTCTTTTCCTGTTTTAAAATTATAATAAAATTATGTATTTTACTGAAATCCAGCCTGTTCTATCACATCTATGTTATATCTCACTGGTCCCACTTGTTCCTCAAAGCACCCCTACAATATCGCCACGATTTGCATATATTGGCTAGTTTGTGTGTGTGTGTGTGTGTGTGTGTGTGTGTGTGTGTGTGTGTGTGTGTGTGTGTCTGACCCCTGTGGAGGTGCTGTGTGTGTGTATGACCCCTGTGGAGGCGCTGTGTGTGTGTGTGTGTGTGTCTGACCCCCGTGGAGGCGCTGTGTGTGTGTGTGTGTGTCTGACCCCTGTGTAGGCGCTGTGTGTGTGTGTCTGACCCCGTGGAGGCGCTGTGTGTGACCCCTGTGGAGGCGCTGTGTATGTGTGTGTCGTGTGTGTGTGTGTGTGTGTGTGTGTGTGTGTGTGTATGACCCCCGTGGAGGCGCTGTGTGTGTGTCTAACCCCGTGGAGGCGCTGTGTGTGTGTGTGTGTCTGACCCATGTGGAGGCGCTGTGTGTGTGTGTGTGTGTGTGTGTGTGTGTGTGTGTGTGTGTGTGTGTGTGTGTCTGACCCCTGTGGAGGCGCTGTGTGTGTGTGTGTGTGTGTCTGACCCCTGTGGAGGCGCTGTGTGTGTGTGTGTGTGTGTGTGTCTGACCCCTGTGGAGGTGCTGTGTGTGTGTGTGTGTGTGTGTGTGTGTCTGACCCCTGTGGAGGCACTGTGTGTGTGTGTGTCTGACCCCTGAGGAGGCGCTGTGTGTGTGTGTCTGTCTGACCCCTGCGGAGGCGCTGTGTGTGATGGCGGGCGTCTCGGCTGCAGCGAACATGGACAGCGGGTCGGTGCCGTCCATCAGGGAGCTGAGGGGGTCGGGGGGGACGGAGGAAGAGGAGGAGGAGCAGGAGGAAGAGGTGCTGCCTTTACGAGCTCCACGACGAGTCTTAGTGTCCGTCACCTGCAGGGAGAGGAGGGGGGTTAATAAAAAAGTATAAACAACTGAAATATACTTTTTCTTTTTATTAGGACGTTTCATGCAAAAATGACAGAAAAGCTGTGTTTCTGCTTTTCTCATACGAAAAGGGAATGTGTTTTTTGCTATGGATTCACAAATCAACATATTAAAACATAACACTTCTAATATTGAATAACTGGGATGGACATTTATTTAATTTTCTGATATTCTGAGTTTATACAGCCTTTAAATTCAATCATTTTTCAAGCATTTTCAAGGTGCCTAAACCCAAACAGATTGTGTTTGACTTTGTTGGATTCAGAACGGACGCATATGCTGTGACTTTGTTATAGAAAACAACATGTTGTGAATGATATGTGCAGAGCAGTCAGTGGTAATGTCTCATTGTTTACCGTGATGGCTTTGAGGGGATGATAGTCTCCAAAATCCACCGGAGCAAACTCAGGACGACATCTCTGCAGCTCGGCATCGTAGCTCCGCCCGCTGGATCGCCTTCAAACACAACAGACACACAGGACAGTAGAGAACATTTACTTAAGAACTAATTAAAGGTACTTGTACTTTACTTTTTCTATGTAATGGTGCTTCATACTTCTACTCTACAATATCTCAGAGATAAGTATTGTGCTTTAACTGCACTACATTTGTCTGACAGCTTAAGAAACCCATCAGTGATGTTCATTTTTAATGTTTGATAAACTGGCATTGTCAAAAAGCCTTAATCAGAAACAATGTAAATAGTACAAGAGTGACAGGGAACTTTGTACAGCAATACAATCAATACTGTTGTTTCACATACTTACACACTCATATTTAAATGTTGAACTTGTATTTTCAGTGTGGTAATGGTAGCTTGAAGTAAATGATCTAAATACAGTGAACATGTGGACTAATACAGACACTATGAGGTCTCTTAACACTCATTTGAGAGAGCATACTGTTTATTGATTAAAAACGACTACAACTGATGCAAAACAAAGCTATTGCACTAAACACAAAGACAGACACTTTGCCATACTATAACAAACTCTAGATAGTCAAATATTGCATTTAATGAACCATTAGACCTGCACTGGGTTTGAAATGTTATGTTGACAACCTGCAAAAAAACAGTTAGCATTTCATTTGGGGCTCTACATTTAAATTAAGCTCACAATAAACACGTTAAAACTACATGGACATATCATAAACCGCACAGTATCACTATATACACGATTAGACACATTTATACTGAAGATACGTAGCTTTAAAAATAAGTAAAAAGCATCTTACCACTGCACCGCAGCCATTTTTTTGCAGTCATGTGACACCACAGTACTTCCTGGTTTTGCCAGATTTCGGAAAAACGCTGTTTTTGATTTAAAATGGGCTCTCTGTTATATATGTCATGTTGTTATAGTGAGGAATTGTACTATAAATACTTAATATAGTGTTATTTTAATAATTATAACACCGACAGCGTAGCTTTAGAAACGTTTTAATGAACTGTTACAGCAAATATGACTTCATTTCCCAGGAGACATTGCGCGCGTCTGGGCGAGCTGCACCAAAGAGTCAAACAAAAAGAAGGGGTCCCACTTCGAATCTTTTATTTGGGCGCAAAACACCCTTTCAGAATCATAATTCCTTTATTCGTCCTACAAAGGGGACATTTACGTTGTTACAGACAGTAAAGTATAACTAGAGACGAAGGAAATAGAACACTATTGTAAAAAAAAAATTAAACATACACATTATTACAATTACAATGTATACAAGTACACATTCAGGTAGATACGTAGCAGAGGGACTTTCCATCATATAATATGCTTCATAATAACATAACATTTATACTTAGTGAAACAATATTTGACCATAAATTGCGGCATTTACTTAAAATAAACTGTTTGTAGTCACCAGTTAAGCCGGAAGACGTTTATGTTTTTACCGCTGAGTAAACCTCTGTTTAACAAACGATCTTCACCGGTTCTCTGTAGCTGTACTCCTCTGCAGTCAGTGGAGACATGGCAGGTTAGCATGCTCATGACCTCACTGTAGAGCTTCTTCACCTCTTCACCTGACCAGGTACATCATGTCATAATGCCTACTTAAGTATGGGTTGCTATTCTGTTTATTTATTATGAATGACTCTTAATCGTGGAGGAAGGGTAGCAGTTAGCTGGAGGAAGCTAGCTGTTAGCTAACGGTGTATCATGACAGATTGAAGCTAATTGGAGAAAAGCTTTCTTCTTCTTCTACTGTTTTATTGTCTTCTTCTATCATTATAATGTGGATTTTTGTCAATTTTTCTTACCTCAATTGTCCATTTAGTTATTCGGTCCTCATCCGGACAAAGGTGATATTCACTGTGAGGTTTTATTACATGATAACAGCAGATTATGACTATCAACATCCTGCCTTAACATTGTTTTGTATATTTCACACAGTATGTAATCTTAACTACAGGAGTGAATGATTCAAGCTGAAGGGGAAGTTGTTACTGTCACATTAGGTCCAATTGGTTGATTTGTGTTTAATTAAATCAGATATTATTACATGTTACTTGTGACATACGAGCGACTTACATACTCAATACTGTGGGCAATCCCCACAGGAGCAATTTGGGGTGAAGTGTCTCAGGGACACAACGACATGCTGACTGCAGTGGGGATTGAACCTGTGCTCCCCTGATCCGAACACCCACTCACTGCGCCACACACCTCCCTATAGATAGAACTGTATGTTCAAAGAAAGTTCATCACATGACTGTAATGTGGCATTTTAACATGGAGCTATAAACTACTCAAGATAGTTACATCATAATATGGAGGTATAAAGTAAGCAGCACTTAGTAAATGAGTCAGAACATAGTATACAAATGTGTATTACTTCTTAAAGCTCTGATTGAGGTAATCAGATGTCTTGTTTGTTTTACAAGGAGTCCAACACCAATACATATTGAATTCACAGTGACATAAAGCAGCAAATCCCATTTTTTTTAAAAGTTTGGAACGGAGTAATGTCTGCCAAATTTGCTTGATTCACTGATTCATTGATTGTCAATTGTTTTGTGTTTTGATAAACCGGCTATTCAACTGGCTTTTGGTTTCAGCTCTACATAATAGAGAGGCGAAGTCCCGCCCATCTACCTCCGACCCATGGGACCTTATTTCTGAAAAATGATGCATTGAAGTCAATGGAGAGAGAAAGATTATCTTTCGATCCCGTTTGAATTGGGCCACGAATTACACATATGATGTTTGTCAATCTTAACAAATCATTTCCATGTAAAAAAAAGTCACAGTTTGTGGTAAAACTGTTGAAATATAAGACTATGAAAAATACGCAACTAGAAAGACTACAAATCCCAGAATCCCGGTCCCGCATGCTGGCTCTTAGGAACCGACTAACTCCCCTTGTGTGCAGTGGCGTGCACAGACATTTATAGGGGCAGGTGCTCAAGAGAAAAAAAAGGGCACCTTCTGAGTCGTCGTGGCGGTGGCGCCGAAATTGTGCGCTCCGAAATTGTGCGCAAAAATTTGCCGGATAATGGCGGATTATGTTAGTTTATTTTCGGTTTTTGGTTACTTTATTTCGGTGTTAGGGTTATGTTATTTAATTCTTATTTTTGCCTGATTTTACTGATTTATTATCAAAAAATTAATTATTTTAACATTTATTTGTATTATTCTAAATGACTTAGGGGGGTCCAATCTGAAGCTAAGGGGGGGACGAAATCCCCCCCCCCCCCCCCCCCCGGGATTGACGCCCCTGGTGGAACCGCCGGCTGCCTTAGTAGTGTGAGATTTATTAAAGGCACATCTTGTATGTCGTAATTGCATATATATTTATTTCAATAACCATATGCTGTCTGATGCAGATGCCTATCTAAAACAAATCAGATAGTAGGCTTACTAGCTTCTACTCGCTAAAGCAACTGTAGTCAGGGATGCAAACTCATCAGGTATGAAAAAGGTGACAAGGATCCGAGCCCCCCGACCCCACGGAATATCGGCTTTAAAATGAGGAATAACAGAGGATTTTAGCTGTCAGAACAACTAACGCAGCAGGTAATAATAACAGAAACGCCAAAGAGTTACATCTAATAGAAATATATAAAAGCATTTATTTTAATTGTGTAGCAGTCAGTTTATAATTTTGGCTGTTGAGCATTTTGAAAATGTATTTTCATGCCTCTTAGTATTTTTATAATACTTTTCTACTTTCACTTGAGGAACATTTTGAATGCAGGACTTTTACTGTAACAGAGTATTCCTACACTCTGGTACTTCTACTTTTACTCAAGTACAAGATCTGAGTACTTCTACTTTTACTCAAGTACAAGATCTGAGTACTTCTACGTTTATTAAGTACAAGATCTGAGTACTTCTACTAAAGTACAAGATCTGAGTATACTTCTACTTTTACTCTAGTAGCCTACAATCTCTATACTTATACCACCTCTGTTTATAGCCTATGAAAAAAACTATTAGAAAACGAAGGCTAAAGCTAACGTTAGCAGATAGTGACAATGATATTGCGACAGAAAAACGTTCCAGTTCACATCACGCACTGCCGCTCTGCTCTGAACACCTGAACGGCCCGTTCTAACAGCTGTTCACCAGCGGCTCAGTCCACAGTGACTCCGCACAGTTAACGAACACACCGTAGATAATGTAGCTGACCCTCATCCCGGAGCAGCAGAGTTCAGCCGGCCCGACAGGCAAGAAGACTCGAGCACACAGCTCGCGCTTCATATATTAAAAAAATAACACCATGCGCGTCATGATGGCACATAACAGCTCGCGACCGCAGATTATTTCGGCGATTAGATCAAATGTAAATTATGTTTGACGCAACTTTAGTTACATTTCCATGACTTTTCCAAAACTTTGGGAAAAATATTGTTTTCCATAACTTTTCCAGGGCCTGGAATTTGCATTTTGAATTTCCATGACTTTTCCAGGTTTTCAATGACCGTACGAACCCTGTATAGTTTAGCATCTGATTTAGGGGATTAAACAATACACTCATTGTTTTTGTTACCTGGTGGTTACTTGGTCGTCACTAGGGCACTATCGTGTTGCTGCGTGCTGCTGCACCACACACCCGCCGTGGCCTGTCTGACTGACTGACTGTCAGCTCTGCGCGCTGCGCGTTCACGTTGAGAGCAGGGAAGGGAGGGGTTGCAGCCAGAGCGCGTACGGGAGTGCCGCGGGGCACGTGTGGGGATGTCTGACAAAATTACAACGCGCATTTGGGGCATTGTTGTATATATATTAGAAGCTTTTAATCCAGAATTGATCGATGTTACCATGAGCCACATACAGTAAAAAACTGTAAAAACCGAACTTTCAAAAGGGCACATTGCTGTCAAGAGGGCAACACGGGCAGGTGCTCAAGCACTACCTAGAGTCTATGTGTGCACGTCTCTGCTTGTGTGTGTGTGTACAGCTCTCAACGCGCCCAGACTTGGAGTGATTTTCACCTCTTTTAATACTTTCCGCCTCATTCTGAAAGAAAGAAGTGAAATGTTTCAACGTGACGGCCGTCTTGGTGTGTGGTGCGAGACGGGAGATGTAGTTCATTGAGCGGTTTCACACACAACAAGTGTTACTTCACAGTTTTACGACACATTTTTTTTTTTTGACTTGCAAAATTATCTTTTAAATTGACAAACATCATATGTGTAATTCGTGGCACAATTCAAACGGAATCGAGAGATAATCTTTCTCTCCCCATCGACTTCAATACATACTTTTTCTGAAATAAGGTCCCATGGAGGAAAGGGAGGGACTTCGCCTCTATATTCTAAACATATCCTGGGCTCATTTTAGTTACTGTCATCATAAACTAATGTATCTTTCACACAGCTTTAATTATATGTTTTTAATTAGGTGCATTTTTTTATTCATAGTTTTCTAACTTAATTATAAGAGACAGAAAATGCAGGCTGATTATTTGGATCATTCAACTATTTTTATCAATTTCTTTCATGGTAAAAATGGGCTTTTACAGATTAATATGGATTATTACACTGATGTTATAGCATTAATAATGAGGCGCATGAAACCCATTATAAGGAAAGCAAGAGAAACAGTGTCATCAGGTGTCACATTGACGTCACATATTATGCGAGATGACCTAATTTGAACCTAATAGGGAGGCGTGTGGCGCAGTGGATTAGTGCGTTGGTGTTTGGATCAGGGGGGCGCAGGTTCAAACCCCACTGCAGTCAGCATGTCGTTGTGTCCCTGAGTCACTTGACCCCAAATCGCTCCTGTGGGGATCGCCCACAGTATTGAGTATGTAAGTCGCTTTGGATAAAAGCGTCTAACAAGTAACATGTAATGTAATGCACTCTAGGCATTTTTAATTGATACTGTAGTAATTGAGTTTAAGTAGCATCTGAAACAGGTGGTTGTTGACCGGCCTGACCCTCACTGCCTAATAAAGGACCCCTGATTAGTGTCTCTCATTATTAATGCCGACCCGAACAAGCCTTGTCTGTGTAACCAATACTCACTTTCATGAAATGGATCAGGTTTTATTTCCTTCTTGCTTAAGACATTCATCCTGTTGCATTTCCCTCTTACAGAGTTACCTCTCTGCATCTCCACGGCAAGTTTCTAACAACTGCTTGGCCTCGAGATGTGGATTTGCTGTGAATGATTAACAGGAGACTGATGGGCATTACTCGTTGAATATCTGTTCTGCCTATTCGACCCAAACAACCCCCAAAACCAAGATCCTCAATCTTTATTATAGGCCTGTCAGATAGACAATATTTGAGCAAGTCATACATGCGAAAACAATATTTTTGGTATTTTAAGACCAGTTTATGCCTCTAATGTAATGTTTTATGCCTATTAAAACAATGTAATAGCATAGAAACACAGGCTTTCAAAGTGTAATGAACTTTGAATTCCTAGGAATATTCAACATGTCGTTTTACTTCTGAATTATTAACAGGAGACGTTTAATTGGTAGGCGCTGATGGGCGTTACTCACCAAATGTTGAATATCTGTTCTGCCTACTCGACCCAAACAACCCCCAAAACCAAGATCCTTAATCTTTATTATAGGCCTGTCAGATAGATGATTTAGGAGCAAGTTATTGTCCCAAAAAGACACGCGATAAACAATGTAATTGGTATTTTTAGACCATTTTCTGCCACTAATGTAATGTTTTATGCCTATTAAAACAATGTAATAGCATAGAAATACAGGCTTTCAAACAGTAATGAACTTCTAATTCTTAGGAATAGTCCAAAATTGAATTGGAAACAAAAATAAGTCGCTAACAAAAGTGTTCCAGTTCATTTCCATATAGTTACTATAAGTTGATGGCATACAAATGGCCTGGAGATGTAGATTTGCTCTGAATTATTAACAGGAGACGTTAATTGGTAGGCGCTGATGGGCGTTTGAGCAAGTTATAAATGCGATAATCAATATAATTGGTATTTTAAGACCATTTTATGCGACTAATATATTGTTTTATGACAATTAAAACAATGTAATAGCATAAAAATACAGGCTTTCAAAGAGTAATGAACTTTTGTTTAATTGGTAGGTGCTGATGGGCATAACTCACCAAATGTTGAATATCTGTTCTGCCTACTTGACCCAAACAACCCCCAAAACCAAGATCCTTAATCTTTAACATAAACCTGTCAGATAGATAATTTAGGAGCAAGTTATTGTCCCAAAAATATAATGTTTTATGACTAATCATACAAAGTTATAGCATAGAAATACAGGCTTTCAAAGAGTAATGAACTTTTAATTCCTAGGAATATTCAAAATGTCGCTTTGCCTCTGAATTATTAACAGGAGACGTTTAATTGGTAGGTGCTGATGGGCGTTACCTGAGAGCCTGGCCTTGTTTTCTGTGACTGACATGTGTCGCAGAACTTGAATTGAGCTTTTTTTCGAGGGGTGGAGGTCCCACTACTTGAAGGATATCAATGGAAAACTCCGTCATGCTGCGCTACGAAGAGCTGCTGTTTTACGCCGCCTGTGTTTGTAACTGCTGGACCGTGTGTCTGTGTGTGTGTGTGTGTCAGAGTGTGTGTAGGAAAGGTGGTGGTGGTGGTGGTGGTATGGGCAGCAGCTGGAGGTGGCATCTCTCCCGCACCATGAGGCTGGCGATGCGTTGGTGCCGAGGCCCACAGAGGGGGGGTGGATGCGGGGGAAACAGACCCTGGATCAGCGGGCGGTGTTTTGAGGTGTGGAGCTACAGCAAGATGCTGCTCAGGTCTCTGTACTTCAACAGCCTCACCAACGCTGACACTCTGCTGGACTGTGCCTTCGAACCAGTCTACTGGATTGTGGATAATGTGACCCGCTGGTTCGGAGTGGTGAGCTGTTGGATATCTATTTGTTCCTATTTGACCCCAAAACAACCCCCCAAAAAACATGATCCTCAATCTTAAACGTAGGTCTGTTAGATGGATCATTTTTTTTGTCGAGTGATTTATTGTCTAAGAAATAATTGCGATTTATATGCCTATATGCTTTTTTTTTAAAGTGTGATTTGGAACGGGTAAAAAATAAGTTGCTTACTTAAAGTGTATCGAGTTCATATTAATATATTGATTATAAATTGATAGCATTAAAAATGAGCGAGTTCATTTTGATGCATTGTACAAGACGACGAAAAACGTAAACATGGTCAAAACCATACAATAATACAATTATGTGAATTTTTTTTGTGTAATGTTGTTAGCCTAAAATGATCGAGTTAATGTCACGGTTGTACAATCAGAATTACGTGAATTTTTTTAAGTAATGTCCGTACATATGTTGATAGCGTAAAAATGATGATGTTCTTGTCCATATATCATACAGTAAGTGTGTGACGTAAGAATTATCATTGTTGTTTCCGTATATCGTACGATAAGTCAAAAAACCATAATGTTGTACGTTTAGTCTATTACGTTAAAAATGATCGAGGTGATGACGATCTAACGATAAGTCAATAACGTAAAAAATATGGAGGCGATGTAAATAATTTGTACAATGAGTCGATGACCTAAAAATGGTGAAGCTAATGTCCATTTATCGTACAATAAGTCAACAATCATGTCCCTATATTGTACGGTAAGTGTATAACTCGAGAATGATCAGTGTTGTTTCCGTATATCGTACGATAAGTCAAAAAAGGTAAAAATAATCGAGTTCATTTCCATGTTTCGTATGTTTAGTCTATTACGTTAAAATGACATAAGCAATGACAATCTTTTTAAGGATAAGTCCATTTCGTCGAAGTAAATAATTCAAGGTCAATCAAGATTATGAAAAATCCTAATATCGTAAAAAAGTCGATAACAAATGGTCAACATCGTACGATAAGTCGTGATTATTTCTCTCTCTTTCTCTCTCAGGTGTTCGTCTGCCTCGTCATCCTGCTGACCACCTCAGTTGTGGTCATCATCTACCTGTTCGTTTTACCCACAATCCTCAGCACCTACCCTCTGTACATGATCGTGTGGCACCTCTGCTACGGCCACTGGCTCCTCGTCATGGTGGTCTTCCATTACTACAAGGCCACCACAACAGCAGCAGGAAGCCCACCCAAGGTTCAAGACCAGATTTATGTTACCAATGTTATGTTAAATGTTTGTTGTTTGTTTTTCATGTATTGATATTTGTCTATGTTGATGTTACACATGGAGCTGCTGTGATGCAAGTCCAATTTCAGACTTGATCTGAACATTAAAGTATTATCGTATCGTATACTGCAATACAGTTCAGCTGAAGGGGTTTTAAATCATTCTTTACATGTTGGTCTTTCTGTGGTAGTAGCTAAGAATTGCTACGGTGGCCCTGAGAGCTCAAAACAAGGCAAATTGAGAGAACATACAAAAAAAACAACTTTCAAAATGTGACATCGTGAAGCATTTAGAAACACAACTGTTTCCAGGGGACAAAATAAGGTGATGCACACGCAGCAATGTCTGTGTTTGTGCCTTGAGAAGTTCATAAAGTCGGCTTTACGTCAATTTAGTTCGAAAAATCTAAAATAAAATATAAGGATGTTATTTTCACCTCCAAAGTTTTGTTTTTCCGTTTATTTTTTGTTTGATTGTCAGAATGATTACGGTAAAACTACTACCATAAATGTCTTGAAACTTGGTGGAAGGGTCAAGCATGGGGCAATTCAAAACATATTGAAATTTAGAGCAAATACTTATTTGTCTTCAATATTTCTTGATCGAAGAGACATTGGAGGAATTTCAGCTTTCCTAATGGCGTTATAGTTTGACCTACTTTGCTGTTTGAGCTCTCAGGGCCACCGTATCTTTGTTATAGATATATATTTGGTATTTTGTTTGTATTTCTTTCTACTTCTGCTACAAGGTGACACTCTTGTTTAGATTGATTTCTGTTCTTAGACGGTAACACATCCTCCTTTGTTTTTGTTTGTTAGGAGAAAACTCAGATTCCAGCGGTGTCCATCTGTAAGAAATGCATCACTCCCAAACCTCCCAGGACGCACCACTGCAGCATCTGCAACCAGTGAGATCATTAAAATAACACTTCTCATCTAAAGAGTAAGCCAGTCTTTGTCTTTTTAATTGAATTTGAACTTTCGTTAATATTACAGGTGTGTTTTGAAGATGGACCACCACTGCCGTATCCTTTCCACAAGAAACACATTTGTTTTTAACTCAAAAGAAGATGCTTTTTAAAGTGTTAATTCCCACTGTATACACATTTCCCTGAGCGTGTTTCCAGCCTGGTTGAATAACTGCGTGGGTCACTTCAACCACCGCTACTTCCTCTCCTTCTGCCTCTACACGACGCTGGGCTGCGTGTACTGCAGCATCAGCAGCAAGGACATGTTCCTAGACGCCTACAACACCATAGAGGTGAGGCAGAGAGTAGTACTTCCTGGGTGTGGGTTACATATCGTATGTGTTGAGGCTTGTTCTAAATCGGGTGTAGTGACAGACACAACACGTGTGTCACATGGTTTTGTATCTGGAAAAACAAAGTGAAGCAAAAGGCGAGTTTATAGCCATTAAAGGTCACCTATTATGCAAAATCCACTTCTTCATGTCTCTTCTACATCAACATGTGTCCCCTCTTCTTCATGTCTCTTCTACATCAACATGTGTCCCCTCTTCTTCATGTCTCTTCTACATCAACATGTGTCCCCTCTTCTTCATGTCTCTTCTACATCAACATGTGTCCCCTCTTCTTCATGTCTCTTCTACATCAACATGTGTCTCCTCTTCTTCATGTCTCTTCTACATCAACATGTGTCCCCTCTTCTTCGTGTCTCTTCTACATCAACATGTGTCCCCTCTTCTTCGTGTCTCTTCTACATCAACATGTGTCCCCTCTTCTTCATGTCTCTTCTACATCAACATGTGTCCCCTCTGTGGAAAGAGACTCTGAAAGTTTCAGGAACAAAGATTCTCTCTCTTTTTTTGTAACCATTAGCCAATCAGCAACTAAGGTAAACCCCCCCCCCCCCCCCCCCCCCCCCCCCACCTTATCACCTGAATCTCCTCCTAGAGCACCAATAGGCGCACCAAGTACTTCTCCCCGGAACTTTTATTTCCTGGAACTATCTACTAAATCGCGTTCACACCGGAATAAGTCCCTGAGGGAGCCGCTGGCGTCACTTCTTCTTCTTCTGCTTTGGCTTTACTGGCAGACCGCAAACCACTTCACGCCGTATACTGCCACCCGAAGTCCCCGGCCGGAAGTCCCCGGAGTTGGGGAAGGCTTCAGTAGAAGCTGCTGGGACTCCCAGCAGCTTCTACTGAAGCCTTCCGAGTAAATCGCCAGAACGCCGACACCTCCTCATCTCCACCGCTCCCATGTTTTTTTTTGTTGTGTTGCGCGGGGCTAATGCTAATAATGCTAATGCCAGCAAATACAATGGCGGCTTCACAAAACTTTTCCGAGTTTTACGGGGCGTGGTTTGCAATTCGCCCAGCCAATCAGAAATTGGAACCTTTTTCTCCCCAGGAAAGTACCTGCTCTCTAGCAGGGACTAAAAAGGGGGTGAAAAGGTTCGCAAAAAAAAGTTCTAGTTCCAGATCTTTTTGGTGTGAACGCAAAATCCCAGGAACTATCGGAACTATTCCTGGGAAAAGTACTCCGGTGTGAAAGCGCCTATTGTGTTATTTGTAACCAAATGTCTCTCAGAGGGGCGTGGGGAGGGGCTCCTTATTTTCATCTAAAGTAACAGACAGAGAATCAGCACTTTGGAAACAGGGCTGAAACAGAGGGGATTATGGGTAATGCTGCAATGATCTGTTTGGTGTTTCAGCCAATCAGAGACAGGTTATGTATATATCTGAGACCTATGATATATTGATGAAAAACTGGATAATAGGGGACCTTTAAATTCAGAACGGTAATGGAAGGTCCCAGACTCTAGTTTGGAGAAGACGGACAAACTAGTCCCTTTGTTTCTGTGGTACATTTTATACGAGGCATTACGGTAAGAGCGTGTGACAACTGACTTCAGAATAAAAGCGACATCTGGTCAACGTGGTTCGCAAGTCCTTCTTTCAATAATTACAAAAAATGTGATAAATGAAATATCAATCAGGTAAATAATGAGTCAAAGTCAATAAAGAGTGCATTTCCACAGACTTCAAAATGTTTGCAGTCACCTAAAAATTGTAATTGTAGAAAATATCAAAACATTCATAATTCAAAGTGAGTTTCAAATTAAAAGCACCTTTTAAAATAAACAAATGAAATAGCCATGTTCCCTCTAAATTCTGATGTGAGACCAGAAGGATCATGTTAGTAAAATCATATGAAAGGGTAATAAAACATTTAACTGTTAAGATAATATAAAGAAACAATGAAGATATTGAGGCTACTGTCCCCTGATAAAACCGGCTGTGTTGTTGCTGCTAATGGTATCCTACACTTAAGACTGTTGTCAGTCTAAGTAGCGATGACAAGATGTTTTGCTGGGTGGCATCTGTTAGACGCAGATGAGGTCAGATGAGGTCAGAGAAGCTCAGATGGCACACGAGGAAACAGGAGACAGGAAGAGGATCTGAGCTTTCTCTCATATCAAAGGTTGAGCAGCAGCAGGTAAACAAACAGCGTGAGGGCTCTGAGTACAAATTAGCTGAAAGTTTAGAAGTCCTCGCCTCCCGAAGACCACTTCACGAGGAACAGGATCCAGATTGTTGGACTCGTAGCATACCTGTAGTCTTGAAGCAGAGCCAAAATTAAAGAAAGGAAACCCTGAGAGGCAAAAATAATATCAGTGATCACATTTTTTTGTTTCAGCTAAATTGTCTTTCCCCCCGTTTCTATGACTTAAAGGGGGCCTATCATGCAAAATGCACTTTTTTATGTCTTTTATTCATAAATATGTGTCCCCGGTGTGTCGGGGAACTCACGCAGCGTCAGGAAATAAAACCCTCTCTCTTTTCCTCCGTACCCAAATCTCTAAAAACGGGGAACAACGGAGCTGATCCAGATTTGCGTCCGATATGACGTAATATCTGAAATGTGGACCCACGGCCCAATCAGAAACGTTGCTATCAGAAACAATGCCCGACTGTTTTGGACGTAATATGGTCGGTGTTTACATTAGCATCGCTAACACTCAGAGCTAACCTGTACTGGAGAGCATGTATGTGAAGAAGCAGGAAGTAAAAAGGAACTCACCTTGTGGTATAACCAGCAAGAGAGAAAGCCTTTGAGCTCCAAACTGTTTCAGAGAGAATCCTTGATAATCCATGATATGGCGTTTCATCACGGCAGCATTTAGTTTAGGCAGTAGCTGCCGGGTCCCCATGAGCTCAGCCCCTCCTTTTTTATTTTTTAAAGCTTTATACCCAAATCAGCACTTTTGAAACAGGAAGTGAAATCGAGGGATATGAGGCATGGCTAGAATGGGTGATCTGTTTGGTATTTTGAGCAAAACACTTCATAGACATGTTTTGTATATATCTGAGGCCTATGCTATTGCCTAAAGATAGCATGATAGGTGACCTTTAAGAACATGTAAAAAAAAGAAGAGGTATATATAAAGAAGTATAATCTTAGAAATCTTAGAAAATACTCACAAAGAAATCAAGTAATTACGAATTTCCAAGTGTTTCTATCCCATTTTGTGCACTTTAGACACAAGGTATCTGTGTTGTCTGTTAGCATGTTATGTCAAATAGCTGTCATTGCTTTTTTTTGGCTGAAAATGTATTTTAGTCGGTGCTAATCAAGCGCTTTTAGTCCTGTTGACATTTGATGTTGGACTCGTAGCGTACCCGAAAGCACAGTTTTGAATCAGAGCCAACATTTAAAGGTGAAACCTTGAGAGGCGAGGGAAACAAATAATATCCGTGATCAAATTTATTTTTGTTTGAGCTAAATTGTATTGTTCCCGTGCTCATGACTTAAAGGTGGGGTAGGTAAGTTTGAGAAACCGGCTCGAGATACACTTTTTGTTATATTCCATGGAATGCTCTTAACATCCCGATAGCCATGAATATCTGAAGTGCTTCAATCCATAAATAAATATCATCTGTGGTGCCAGGGCCGGACTGGGACAATAAGTCAGGCCGGGAATTATACACCCAGCCAGGCCACTACCAGTTTTTTGTGCCATTTTGCTGGATTTATTTGTCAATATTTACAGCGTTGCTGCCCGTAGTGATAGCCCTCTAAATCTACTACCCAAAAATAAACATATGGACATGGGTTACTATTTAAAAAAAATGTGCAAATCTATTTAGGAACGTTTGTGAACATATTTTAAGTGGGGGTGGACCTCAACTCCTATAGGGGGGTCCGGGGGCATGCTCCTCCGGTAAGATTTTTGTTTAATGTTGGACTTAAATGCATCAATCTGGTGCACTTTGAGGGGGAAATAAAGATACTACACCCATATGAAACATAACTGTATACATTTAAATAATCATAAAATCATAAGAACATGGCCATAACCAATAACATACCATATCCAATATGGAAAAACATTGAAACTTGTTTATTTATTTGTTTTTGGTTCATTTATAGTTGTGAGTGTGTCTGGGCTCCTGAACCAGCCTCTCCTGTCTCCCCCCTCTCTCCTGTCTCCCTCCTCTCCCCCTGCTCCTCTTTGAGGCAGCAGCAAAGACTAGTTTTAGCTCTCAACAAGTTTTAATAGTTTATCTTACCTTTTTTCACCTAGTTAACGTTTTTATTTTTTTTATTATTCATGCATATTTTACTAATCACTCCCCCCTCAAATGGAAATATGTGTTTACATAAATGGTGACCAAACCGTTTGTGACCCACAGAGATAACTTAGACTAAGTTAACTATCTAAACACTCAGAGAGTCCTTTACCTCACCTGAGCTGAGGTTATCAGTCTCTCAGTCTGACAGCAGAGGACTCTCCTCCACCTTATATCCGTTAGCGCAGCTAGCTAGCACCAGATGCTAACAACAACAACAATACACGTAACCGGTGCGCGTGCTTTATCTCACTCGCTCGCGCCACACATAACACACACCCTCCCGAGCTTGAATGACACACAGAGACCAATCGAGGGCATTAGTATGATCTGTATGAAAGTGGCCATGTCGGCAGGCCACATCATGTAGACAGCCAGTCACCCTCTGTGAGGCAGAGTCAGACCCACATTTGCGCAGCGTTGCGTTCACAATACATAGACCTACATAAAAAAAAAAAAGTCCTCAGACCAGCAGGCCACTTAGCAGGCCAGGCCATCGGGAAACCTCCCGGTCCTCCCGATGGCCAGTCCGGGCCTGTGTGGTGCTGTAAAAAGCACGACCAATCATATGAGCCTGCCCGGCTAAAGTAACTGGATGGCCTACCTGCCTGTCAGCCTTCCATCTGGGCACAAACTTATCTCGTGCTCTCATTGGTCATGTGCGCGTTCGTGTGTGTTGGAGGCGGGGCTCTGTGAGGAAGTGGCAGATTTTTTCCGGCTGTTATTTTCTAATTCTAGCGCACTCGAGCTGCTTTCTCCAAAAGTACCTACCCCACCTTTAAGAACATGGAAAAAAAGAGGTTTCACAAGTATAATCTTTCAAAGTTCCTTCTCTCATGTGATTATTGTTAAGTTGTATGGAAACAGGTATAAGAAAATGTGCAGGAAATATATCCTACACATTTCTGAATCTTAGAAAATACTCTCAAAGAAATCAAGTAATTACTAGTTTCCAAGTGTTTCTCTCCCATGTTGTCTGTTAGCATGTTATGTAAAATAGCTGTCATTGCTTTTTCTTTGGCTGAAAATGTATTTTAGTCGGTGCTAATCAAGAGCTTTTAGTCCTGTTAAAGGTAGGGTAGGTAAGAATGGAGAAACCAGCTCGAGTGCGCTAGAATTTGAAAATACACAGCCGGAACAAATCTGCCACTTCCTTACAGAGCCCCTCCTCCAACACACACGGACGCGCACATGACCAATGAGGGCACGAGATAAGTTTGTGCCCAGATGGAAGGCTGACAGGCAGGTAGGCCATCCAGTTACTTTAGCCGGCTCAGATGATTGGTCGTGCTTTTTACAGCGCCACGGCTTCCACTGATGACATTTGTTTATGGATTTATTGTCAAAGCATTTAAGATATTCATTGCTATCGGGATGTTGAGAGCGTTTCTGAAGTGAATTACCTACCCCACCTTTAACATGTGATAGTGGTGCATTTCTGTGATAGTGATCATATTAAGTATTACAACAACAAACACCTTTTTTCACAGATGAAGGCAAGTTAGAAAATGTTCCTGTGAATACTTTAGTTCGTTTCACAGATTAAAAATACTAACATTTAAGGAATTTAGAAAAACTATCCTGTCCAAATCAAGAGAAAACTATTTAGATTTGACCTAAAAAAAGAAGAATAAGAATTGTTTTTCCCAATTTGGCTCTCAGGGCTTCCGTACCTCAGAAAGCAGCGAGCTAAATCCTCCTCGGATCAGAACAAGAAGTGAAATAAATCCATTTGTGACGACAGTATAAATATAATAACCGGATTATCTTTTGTCTTTTTCAGAGATACTACCAGACCCCTCCTCCCACCGAGCCCTACGTCGAGTCCACGGCTCACAAGAGCATCATCTTCCTCTGGGTGCTGACCAGGTGAGGAACGCTTTATAATTCCTCCATGTTTAATCGGATAAAGGTGGATAACAGACAGAGATGGCAAAAGTACACACATCCTTTCTTCAAGTAGAAGTACAGATACTCGTGTTTAAAAATACTCTGGTAAAAGTAGAAGTACTGACTAAACTTCTTTACTCAAGTGAAAGTAAAGAGGATTTGAAGTGTACTTCAGTAGAAAGTACCCATAACTAGCAGCTGTTTTAAAGAGTACCTGACCTCCCTTTATATTAATAGAACAATAATGTCATTGTTAGCTAATGAATGTTTCCATGCTGAACAACGGCAACATGACAACGTTTCCATTGGTCCCTCTTCTTTAGAGAAGACCAGGAAATGATGGATACACGGATCGTGTTCAAATCAATAGGCACGCAATGACTCTAAAGAATAATGATCACGCATCAAACACACATTCAGACTAAAGGAACCAGCTGTTTGGAAAATGAGAGAAGTAGAAAGTACAGGTATTTGTGTTCAACATGTAAGAAGTAGAAAGTACAGGTATTTGAGTTCAACATGTAAGAAGTAGAAAGTACAGGTATTTGTGTTCAACATGTAAGAAGTAGAAAGTACAGGTATTTGAGTTCAACATGGAAGAAGTAGAAAGTACAGGTATTTGAGTTCAACATGTAAGAAGTAGAAAGTACAGGTATTTGGGTTCAACATGTAAGAAGTAGAAAGTACAGGTATTTGTGTTCAACATGTAAGAAGTAGAAAGTACAGGTATTTGAGTTCAACATGTAAGAAGTAGAAAGTACAGGTATTTGAGTTCAACATGTAAGAAGTAGAAAGTACAGGTATTTGAGTTCAACATGTAAGAAGTAGAAAGTACAGGTATTTGTGTTCAACATGTAAGAAGTAGAAAGTACAGGTATTTGAGTTCAACATGTAAGAAGTAGAAAGTACAGGTATTTGTGTTCAACATGTAAGAAGTAGAAAGTACAGGTATTTGGGTTCAACATGTAAGAAGTAGAAAGTACAGGTATTTGTGTTCAACATGTAAGAAGTAGAAAGTACAGGTATTTGAGTTCAACATGTAAGAAGTAGAAAGTACAGGTATTTGTGTTCAACATGTAAGAAGTAGAAAGTACAGTTATTTGAGTTCAACATGGAAGAAGTAGAAAGTACAGGTATTTGGGTTCAACATGTAAGAAGTAGAAAGTACAGGTATTTGAGTTCAACATGTAAGAAGTAGAAAGTACAGGTATTTGAGTTCAACATGTAAGAAGTAGAAAGTACAGGTGTTTGTGTTCAACATGTAAGAAGTAGAAAGTACAGGTATTTGAGTTCAACACGTAAGAAGTAGAAAGTACAGGTATTTGTGTTCAACATGTAAGAAGTAGAAAGTACAGGTATTTGGGTTCAACATGTAAGAAGTAGAAAGTACAGGTATTTGGGTTCAACATGTAAGAAGTAGAAAGTACAGGTATTTGAGTTCAACATGTAAGAAGTAGAAAGTACAGGTATTTGGGTTCAACATGTAAGAAGTAGAAAGTACAGGTATTTGTGTTCAACATGTAAGAAGTAGAAAGTACAGGTATTTGTGTTCAACATGTAAGAAGTAGAAAGTACAGGTATTTGTGTTCAACATGTAAGAAGTAGAAAGTACAGGTATTTGGGTTCAACATGTAAGAAGTAGAAAGTACAGGTATTTGTGTTCAACATGTAAGAAGTAGAAAGTACAGGTATTTGTGTTCAAAATGTGAGAAGTAGAAAGTACAGGTATTTGTGTTCAACATGTGAGAAGTAGAAAGTACAGGTATTTGAGTTCAACATGTAAGAAGTAGAAAGTACAGGTATTTGAGTTCAACATGTAAGAAGTAGAAAGTACAGGTATTTGTGTTCAACATGTAAGAAGTCAAAGTAAAAAGTCGTCAGAAAAATAAGTAGTGGAGTAAAGTACTGATACCAAAAAAATGTACTTAAGTACAGTAACGAAGTATTTGTACTCCACTACTTCCCACCTCTGATGACAGAGCTCTTGATGTGTTCTCCCTGCAGCTCGGTGTCCGTGGCTCTGGGAGCTCTCAGCCTCTGGCACATGATCCTGATCAGCCGAGGAGAAACCAGCGTGGAGCGACACATCAACCACAAAGAGACCCGCCGGCTGAGGGACATCGGAAAGGTACCGCTGACGGAGTGAAATATATCAAACTATAGGCTTACATATCATTGGTATCTCTGCAGCTCTGGAGATGGTGTTTAAGTTTCTTGTGTTTTCTAACGCAGGTTTTCAAAAACCCATATCATCACGGGACGATGAACAACTGGAAGTTACTGCTGGGGGTGGAAAAAAGGAGGTGAGTTCAATTACGCAGGAAAATGTGATTAGAATTTAATTTATAGTTAATTACAGCACTAGCAGTTTAAAATTATATACCTCAATTTTGTATTATATATAATCATTTAGCTGTGGAAAAACAACATTGGGGATATGGTATAAATAGTATAATAAATGATTATAGTTTAATACTATATATTTTAAAAAACTAAATATTTAAAGAGTTTAGATTCTGAACATTGATGAATAGTTAGTATTAATGATCAGGACAGATGTCGGGTAAACATTTCACTAAGTTCAATTAAAGTAATATTAACATCTTTTTATGGGATTTTTCAACAGTTGTCCTCGAACTAAACAACCTTTTCTCAAAGATTTCCCTGTGTTTCAAAGTGATTTCAACATTTTCAGCAGGCACAATTCCTACTTAAAGGTCACCTATCATGCTATTTTTAGGCAATAGCATAGGTCTCAGATATATATAAATATATAAAAAACATGTCTATGAAGTGTTTTGCTCAAAATACCAAACAGATCACCCATTCTAGCCATGCCTCATATCCCTCTATTTCACTTCCTGTTTCAAAAGTGCTGATTTTGGGTATAAAGCTTTACAAAGATTGATAAAAGAGGAGGGGTCTGAGCTCATGCGGGACCCGGCAGCTACTGTCTAAACTAAATGCTGCCGTGATGAAACGCCATATCATGGATTATCAAGGATTCTCTCTGAAACAGTTTGGAGCTCAAAGGCTTTCTCTCTTGCCGGTTATACCACAAGGTGAGTTCCTTTTTACTTCCTGCTTCTTCACACACATGCTCTCCAGTACAGGTTAGCTCTGAGTGTTAGCGATGCTAATGTAAACACCGACCATATTACGTCCAAAACAGTCGGACATTGTTTCTGATTGGGCCGTGGGTCCACATTTCAGATATTACGTCATATCGGACGACAATCTGGATCAGCTCCGTTGTTCCCCGTTTTTAGAGATTTGGGTACGGAGGAAAAGAGAGAGGGTTTTATTTTCTGACGCTGCATGAGTTCCCTGACACACCGGGGACACATGTTTATGAATAACAGACATCAAAAAGTGCATTTTGCATGATAGGTCCCCTTTAAAGTGACTTTACCACAATTCCAGTTTGAATGTTTTTCAAATAAACAAATATGTGAATCCAGCTATTTTATCCTTCTGTCTTCAGTCACTGGTTCACCCGGGTCCTCCTGCCCTCCAGCCACCCCCCCAACGGAGACGGCATCCTGTGGGAGTTCAGCTTCAGCAGGAGAGACCCCATGGCCATCTGACCCTCACCTTTGAACCTTATCAACGAGCATTTACACCACAATCAGATCGGACAGAGAAGCTCCTGCAGCAACGAGGGGACAGAAGCTCTGTCGTTGCACCGTGTGAACAGGGGACTACATGAGGAAAACACTTGTTCTGAAGCTCCGTCATCCTTTCCCACCCGTCTCCATCTGAACACTTTGTCACCCTGCGACTGCAACGCTGACTTATTAGATTTATAAACGTTGCTGCTGGCCAGCACCGTTGTAAATCCCAAACTCACCCTCCTTTCCATTTGTAGTAGACACAAACAAATGACTTTGAGCACCTCAAATGTTGCACTGAGAGGAAAGCCTTTTTTTTTCTTCATACAATGTTTTTGTAAGATGACAGATGGAGGATAACGCAGATTTGGAGACCCCAATATCTACAGATACGGCACATTAAAGGTGCTCATGTTGAAGCTTCATCAAGATGGATAATGCAGCTCCTTTAATAATGTGGCACTGTGGATATTTGAGCCCGTAATAACGAGACTGACATCTTGAAATATTTTCAATGTTCATTTTGTTCTACATGTCCTGTGAGTGTTTAGATAACTGTCATTTTCAAGTTTACTTCTCTGCATGTTTACTTTGCCGTTGTGTTCAGTGCTAACGAGATTAAGAATCTGGTATCAAAAGAGAGCGAAAACCAAAAGATGTATTAACTTTTTTTTATTATGTTTTTCTGCTTTAGGTAAAGAAAGGAAAAACCGCACAGCATCTTTTTATCATCAACATTTCTGATAAATTGTTGTGTGCCTTGTTTGGTTAAAGTTGTGTGACATTCCTGATTTCTTTTTTAACGTGTTTGTACTGATAACTTAAAGATGGGTGATTGGACCCATAGTTGCCACAGAAACATGACGTACAGCTGTGATATCATGTGTAACCAATGAGAGCTGTGCTCCAGTTTCAAATGTAATTTGTCCTTTTTTTTTTTTTTAATAAAAAGTTTGATATTAAAGTGTTTTCTTCTCTATGTGAAGCTCCGTGGAGCCGTTCCTCACACACTCAATCTTTCCTCAGCTGCAGCTCCGCCGATTTCTCCTCCCTGAGACGGCGGGACGCCCGAGGCTGTGAGCAGTGAGCACACACACAAACTCCCAGCCAGGCTGCGGGTGTGTGTGTTCGGGCTGGGTTTAGCTGTGTCTCGCAGAAGGGAAGAAGAGCTCCAACAAGCCATTTGGGACAGAGTGAATACACATACTATACAGATGAGTATGAGAAACCAATGTGAGTTTGGAACATTGCACAATATAAATCTATTTTAGTAGACCTCAACAATGGAATTATGATCAGTAGAAATGGCCATGACATGGGACCATACTTGCCAACCCTGAGACCTCAGAAATCGGGAGCATTTCAAAACCACCGCGGGGGGGGGGGGGCTAGTGGATCGCCGGAGCTGTATTAGCTTAACATTAACATGCTTATTGTAGTTGTTAGTGCACTGTCTTGGAAATGGAAAGGAGTGAGCAGAGGGTAGAGTTGTCGATTCTTGTTCGGTTTACTGTGACTCTCTTCCTCACCCTCTCAGACTGTCAGTTGCGCTACCATGGAAACCAAACAATGGTGTAGCTGTATTAAAGTCCGAGTGGAAACAGTCCTGAGTAAATCTGATTTTGTCAGAAATCGGGAGAAATATGACCCCGGGAGGAAACCGGGAGAGGGCAATAAAATCGGAGGGTTGGCAAGTGTGCATGGGACATGTTCAAAGTAACTGCTCTTACAGGAAGCTCAGCTCAGGGTGAGGCTCGTTATTTTTCAACATAAAAGCCCCAGAAAGTAATAATACAGCTACTGCTATCAATAGCTACTTAGCGCTAGCAATATTAGCTCAGGGACCGATACCATTACCAAGTAAGTCGATATATTAATAGGGAAATGTTCTACTTTACCTTTAGGAGATAAAAAGCCATTACTTTATTGTTTTTATCCTGTGATAGTTGAAATATTTAGCTTATGTCTTTAGTTGTAGCTAAAACCACGTTTGAAAGTTCGACATTTGTACAAACGTTGAAGAAAACCCCCCAAAATGTTTCTGAGATATCGCACTAAAGAGAAAATACATACATACGGACGACATTTAATGCATTTTGTATAATAAATGTTTTAATGACATTTTAAATATCGTCTTTTTCCTTGGCATAAGTTGCTGTGAGGTCCAAAGTGAGCCAACCTTTCTTCAGCAAGGATTCGACAATAACACCAATATTAGTTTAAATATTGAGCGAAAAAAAGGCAGGTGTTTAACAAGATGTTCACTCAACTTACAATCTTAAATTAACCCCAACATTTATGTAAAATGTGTGTTAAAAATCAGTGGAGGTCGAGCACAATTGGCACACATTCAACACCTCCCAGTGACACGAATCAAACGCACCCACCGCTGCTGTTTGCACACGTTACTTCTACACATTCATCCAGATAAGAGAATAGCGCTCAGTGCTGTAAGTAGTGGAAAAGAAAATATATGATTTTTTAAGAAGCAGAAACTCTCAAAATGGTCATAAAGTAAAACAAAATAAAGAAAATGTTGCTACCAGGTCATGATACTTTCCCATTCAAAGTCTGTACGGTGTTAACTTCCTCTCTGTGTATAGGAGATCAAACATACAACCTATTTAACAGAGACATTTTGAATTTGAGACTTTAACTACTAGATCTGAACACGTTTAATTAGGTTAAGAATTTAAAAAAGACGCATTTGTTTTATTACCTCTTCGAACCAGGATGTTTTTAGTTTCTTTTCTCCATTTTGTTTACAGACTTAAAGAAAAGCGTCTCCGAATTTAATGAAACTTGTTTGAATACTCAATTAAATATATATATTGATTTGTTCATCTACTAACGAGGATGTTTCCGGCTTCTTTTCTCTGTTTTCTTTGCAGAATTACAGAAAAACGACTGAGATTTTTTACGAAATGTGTTGGAAGTAGTCGTTTAAACCAAAGAGGAGCCCATAACATCTTGGAGTGACCTTGTAAGAAACCCTAAGGATACATTTGACTTTATTATTATGACAGAGCTCTTATTCTTGAGATCTGAAATGTAATTGATGTCACATTCTTCAAACTATGAACAACCCAAATGCCTCCATGATGTTACCTTTCCTCCGATACAAAAAGAGAAAGACAACGACGTACACGAGGCGTTACACATTTCAAAACAAGCTGCTTATTTTCTTTCTTACACTTCGATAATGCTCCAGTCAGTCCACATATTCTCTTACTTGTGCGTTTATGAACAGACAGTTAGGACAAAAACATCTCAGTAAAAAAGGAGAGGAGTCTGGAAGGACCAAAGACAGTTCACGAAGAGTGTGTGATCTGATTTCCCACTTTATCTGAAATCTTCCAGGTTTAGAGTGGAGGGAGACTCGGGATGTGTTTGAGGAGCAGAATCAACTTCCAACCAGGAACCTGTGAGGGAAATGAGAAAAGAAACCTTGTTGTTACAAACTAACAATGAATACACAGTGTTTATTTGGCATATGACCAATTCAATTGCATTGTCAGGGTGTTTCATGAATGAAAAACACAACAGAGCTTCAAGATTTAGTTTAATAATCTGCTAAAATGCCTCCTGGGAAAAAGACAGCTTATCTTATTTACTTTTTCTGTTTTTAAGAGCATTGATATTTCACTTCTTTCAGGGTATATGCAGGAATCCTGAAGTCAAATGTAAGACCTTTTTTAAGACCCTTTCCATACATTCTAAGACCTCATCTCCACTTGGAGTTCTAACCGGTTACCTTGGCGACACACTTTACCTCACATTCACTATATACAGTATTGATTGTCCTTCCTCCTTATCTTCCAACCATTTGGACGCAGACTTGCATTTCCCCATAACGATGTTGTTTAACAACCGGCGTAAACGGACCTTCGCGCTATCAAGCAGTGAGCGCGCGATGTCCTGTTCAGATGACGTGAAATCCAACGGGATGCCATCAATAAACTACACAGAATCACACTACACACCTACGCCATGATTACATTCAGGCAGACTGTAGAATACAACCTCTTTGGACCATTTATATACTTATTGAAAACAAGCTACAACATTTAATACCTTGGAAAATGCCGTTTAATACTTTTTAATAGCCTTAATTTTCGCTAAATTGATTTATCAACTTGTAATACTTGTTAAGACCCCGCGGACCCTCTGTGTAATAACTGGCTGCTACTTCAATACTTTTATATGTTCGCTCTATTTGTAATGGTACTACTTATTCTTTTAGCATGCACGTGTATTTTCTAACGTGTGTTTCTTTATTTAATATTGTAGATCAGTCTTTTATTTTGCCTTTTTCTCTCTATTGTCCCCTTTGTTTAAACAATGTAAATGTTTCTGACTGAATAAAGTGATAATGAGCCAGAAACTTTCCGATAAGCAACTAATCCACTGGAACAAAGAGCTGTGTCATGAAACATGTGATGCATTGTGATTTTTTATGTATTGCAGATGTTAAATATCTAGATTCATTGTTTATTGTTTCGTCACCAGTCGTTTCGTGCGTGCACCGCCTCTCTCCTCACGAGCCGCTTCCTGTCGTCCAGCGGGCGGGCGAGAGCTCGCAGAACCCGGGCTCGAACCGGCAGGATCTGGAGCGGGAAGAAAATAATATTGAGAGAGAAACATAACAGTCATTCCAACTCATTTCCATCCCCAAAGAAATGTCAACAAAATGGTCGAATTTGCTGTGTTTCTATCAGCATATATGGAGGCGTGTGGCGCAGTGGATAGAGCCTTGGTGTTGGGATCAGGGGGTCACAGGTTCAAACCCCACTGCAGTCAGCATGTCGTTGTGTCCCTGAGACACTTCACCCCAAATTGCTCCTGTGGGGATTGCCCACAGTATTGAGTATGTAAGTCGCTTTGGATAAAAGCGTCTAATAAGTGACATGTAATGTAATGCATATACTATACTATTCTGGTGAGAAAACCATAGGTTATACAGCATTCAACTGATATAACACAACCTGTACATCACAGCTGACCAGACAATGAATATTGAAGTTAAATCAAATCTTAATTGATTGAAGTATCCACATTTTTAAGGAATCATCTAGGCTTTCTCTGTGTACAAAACATAACTTCCTCAAAGCTTATTTTGATCTAAGTGCAGAGACTCAATGTGAGATAATACTTGATCAGTTACCTCATGTTCAGGGAACTGGGAAACAGCGTGGATGCACCGCAGTGAGGAGATCCTTACTTCCTGTATGAAAAGGAAAACACATTTTTAAATATTAATACCAATATTTGCAGCATCTAAAACAAATTGGGTATTTTCTTTTCTACATCAGTGGTGGGGATTTCAGAGAGAAGAACTGGGACATGCCATGGTCTCAGGTGTATGAGGTCACATGGTCTCAGGTATATGATGATGTCACTGACCATGTCGGGACTGCCGGTGAGGGCCAGCAGGCGGCCAATCAGAGCCTCCAGCTGCTGGATCAGGGAGGGGGGCGGGTCGACGAGGACGGGCTGCAGGCAGGACAGCGTGGAGAGCTGGACCCCCAGATCAGGACAGGAGAGAGCCTCCAGCAGCAGGGACAGCAGCTACACACACACACACACACACTTATCATCTATATCTTTATGAAGAGGAAGGCTGCTGTAGTTGAAGGAGGGTTGTGACTCACCGCTGGGAGCTCCGTGAGCTGGACTTGCTTTGGCAGCTTGTTGACGATGTTAGACAGAGCCTTCAGGAAGTTAGGCTTCTTCTCTGCAGAGGAAACACATACAGAACATTGTTATCATATTTGTGTCTGTATGAAATGCTTTGGTATTATTAATAATGCCACGTGTTATGATGTCTGTTTTTGTTTATAATGTCACGAGTTCTTATCATGGACAGTGGCGGAGCCAGGACATTTTCAGTGGGGTGGCCAGGATGGAACCAGTGATCATTTTGGGGTGGCATTGAAATCACTATTATATGAACATAAAAATACATCTCACTAGAAAATAAGGGGTTATTTAAGGCACCTACAACACACCTCTACATTATTTGGGATTAAGTGATGGAATAAATCAAATAATATTCAGTATATCTAACTATTTTTTTCGTATTCCTGCAGTCAAAGTATCAACGAAGCTTACATTATACAAATGTAATGCAATATAGAGACTGTTTAGCTTATGGTGATCAGCAGCACTATGAGCTCATTCTCTCAGTGTATTCTCGTATCATCAGGAATACAGAGACACACACGCATCATTTAAATAAGATTTTTTAAATTAAATGATAGGTTAAGAATAAACATCTTAAAGTAAATAACAATAAACAATAGCCCTTAACCCTGTAAGGCGGGCCCCGGTTGTAATTTGACAACATTACTTGAAGCTATCCTTAAAAAAGTCAGTAAATGTTTTGTTTTTTTAAAAGACTACATTTACATAGTCAAAAGGTCCTTTTGTTCAGCCTCACAATGCTATTGGGTAGTAAATGTGTTATAGGCAGTGTTGTGCTAGTTACTGAAAACCAGTAACTAGTTACCATTGCTAGTAACTAGTACTTCATTTAAAAGTAACGCAGTTGCTTTACTAGTCACATAAAAAGTAATGCGTTACTGTGAAAAGTAACGTTTACGTTACTTACAAAAAGGGGGCCCATTAATGCCCTTATAGCCTTCATTTCAGTACTGTCATTGCATTGGAGAATAATACAATCTGTTGATCAACTTGACATGCATTATATGCAATCTGGATTGCATCGATATGAGCTGGCTTTCCATTTCTGTATATTCTTTCTCCAGGTAGTTGGAAAAAGTGTTCCGTCCCATATGCCGTGTCCCGCCCGGACATGCTATCATGCTAACTAGCTCCCTGAAAGCGGGTGACTCCACTGTAGCAATAGCCTGCATGTGTTCTACAACATACCGTGCAATGGCTTTATCGACTTTTCCCTGGCTAGCAGTCCCTCGGTTAAAATCCAGCCGCTGTTGCTTAGGTGGAGGTGGAGTGGCGTCGGCTGAGTCTCTGTGGTCTTAGCTACTAGCTTCGTCCCAGCATGTTGTTTTTGCAGATGTTTTAAGAGATTTTAATTACTGGTTTGGGCAGTAGATAGGATCTTTGACCCGCCAGGACACAACTTACATTTAACTAAAACGTTATTTTCTTTGTGCTCGACAAAAGTGAAATAGTGAGAATATCTCCAGGTGGAGAAACTAGACTTGAGCTCCGCCGCCGCCATGATAGTCTTGTTAGTAAACAACAGAGGTGGGACCAAGTCATTGTTTTGCAAGTCCGAGTCAAGTCTCAAGTCAGGATGGGCAAGTTCAAGTCAAGTCAAGTCCTAAACTTTGACAAAACGAGTCATAAACAAGTCATTGTGTGTTTTTCACCAAATGTAATGACATCGATCAACAGAATAATACTTAATAATCAAACTGCTCTTTATTAGTCACATTAATCATTTAATAATCCATTTTCTCTCTGCTGGTAAAGTAACGTGTTTTTTTCTAATTTAAGAGGGATCAGTAAGGTTAGGCTACCGTGACGGTTTGATTCAGAAGGAGTTTAATGTATAAGATCCCTGATGTTGAGGTAACCAGAATGTTTATTTCCACTGTGTACAACATGTTATAAGGGACCCACAATCTATCTTTATGCAAGGGATAATGTGCAGCGAGGCGGTCTCTATGGGGAAGAGAACACCTGCATCTAGATCCCTCTGCAGGTGGTACTTTAAGTATATTTTGATGCTAATACTTTTGTACTTTTACTTGTAACATTTTGAATGCAGGACTTTTTATTGTACAGGGTTCCTGCAGGTTTCGCCAACTCAAATTTAGACTTTTTAACACCTTTTTAAGACCACTTTGAATAGAATTTAAGACCTATTTCACGGCAATAAAGTATGAAGGAAAATGTATATAAAGAAGAAATACGTCCCACAATCACTTACAAAGTAAATGTATTCATGTTCAACATAAGAACAGTGACTGAACACAACAGCGTAACAGTACAGAACTGAGTTAGCGTGTTAGACAAAAAGTGTGTATGTGTGTGCGTCTGTGTGTGCTTGAGTGTGTGTGTGTGTGTTAGGGCTGTGCAATTAATCATATTTTAATCGCAATTACGATTTTGGCCTGCCACAATTATGAAAACAACATAATCGTAAAAAACGATTATTTTGCTTTGCTAGGTTGTGACAGTGCACCACAACATATTTGATCTAATGAATTTTTTAGTAATGTATTATTTAATTAATTTTTGTATTGGTTTTTCAGTTGAATTATACGTTCAGGGTAATCAACAGTTAAAAAGATACTGTTCAAATTATTATCTGTTTTAAAGTTCAATAAATGGATGTTTTCAAAGTCAATGAATAATCATATTTAATAATCGTGATATTAATTATTGACCAACATAATCTTGATTATTGCCATAATCGAGCAGCCCTAGTGTGTGTGTGTGTGCGTGTGTGTGTGTGTGTGTGCGTGTGTGTGTGTGTGTGTGTGTGTGTGTGTGTGTGTGTGTGTGTGTGAGAGAGAGTGAGCTATATTCAGAGCTCTGCTGCCTTGGCTACACTATTTCATCGTTGCTGTTGTATGATTGGTGTTTAGCTGCGGTATTTAGCGTCTACAGCACCTCCGCTTTTAGGGTTGACGTAGACCCAAACTTCGCCCGGAGGTCCCCCGGTGTTGTTGCGGGAGCTGCTGCATTAGCTGCTGCTGCACTAGCTAACGCTGCACTAGCTAACGCTACATTAGCTGCTGCTGCACTAGCTAACGCTACACTAGCTAACGCTACATTAGCTGCTGCTGCACTAGCTAACGCTCCACTAGCTAACGCTACATTAGCTGCTGCTGCACTAGCTAACGCTACACTAGCTAACGCTACATTAGCTGCTGCTGCACTAGCTAACGCTACATTAGCTGCTGCTGCACTAGCTAACGCTACATTAGCAAAACAAACACTAATTGATTTTGCAAAAGGTGCAGCGGGCTTCAAACACGTTCCCTCCACTGGTTTCAACCAAGCACTAAATTAGATGTTTTCCAACCAAATACGGTTGAACTTACACTTCCCCATATTTATTTGTAAGTAGATTCGAAGATAGGCTACATGAGCTGAAGCTTGGTTGCTAGGTTACTAGCTGGGTGTTCTCCAATAAGGGGCCGGGGGAAACAAAGTTAGTGATTACTGGTTCCATGTTGATTTAATTCAATACAAATTGTTGGGGGAACTGAAAGGCTATTACCGTACTGGTTACTTTGCAGCCCGGACATTTCCCCCAAAACACATTTAGACGCTATCGCAACATAGAAGTACCTTTCAAATCCGATAATTTTTAAGACCTTCTGAATCATATTTAAGACCTTTTTAAGGCCTTAAATTCTGATTATCAAATGTAAGACTTTTTAAGATTTGTTAAGACCCCGCGGGAACCCTGATTGTAACTTTTTTTTAATTGTCTGAACTTCTCCCACCTCTGACAATAAATCCTGAGTGTTTACCCTGCTCTGAAGATTATTTTCATTTTACAAATCCTGCACTCAGCTTTGCTTTCTCCAATATCATTGAAAAGCAGCCAGATGCTGCTTCTTTTTTCGGTTTTCGCTCATTTCTTGACTTTTTCCGACGCGCTTGCATTTAAATCCGGCTCCCCGTTTCCCCGTCGCTCTGCACATGCTGTGCCCCCACCCTTCTTTCACATAATGGTATGATCCTAGTGTGTCCTCGCATATGATTGGCCGCATGGTGGCCCGCTAAATAAAGACCCGCCCCTGCCTGCAAGGATTCTCAGCAAGAGTAGGAGCGGCTGAAGATTCTGCTTTCCCCGACGGGAGTCTGCTCTTCTAGCGGCAGCTCGCGATCGGCGTGTTGGAGACCTCTGAATTAAAGTAGCAAGTCACCTCAAGTCAGAAGGCTCAAGTCCAAGTCAAGTCCCGAGTCATTGGTGTTCAAGTCCAAGTCGAGTCGCAAGTCTTTTGTGATGTTGTCAAGTCGAGTCTCAAGTCATAAAATGTGTGGACTCGAGTCTGACTCGAGTCCAAGTCATGTGACTCGAGTCCACACCTCTGGTAAACAACACAAACACGCCCACGGCGCGTCTCCGCATGTGACACAGGAAGTATCTAAGTACATTTACTCAAGTACTGTACTTAAGTACAGTTATCATATCTGTTCGCCTGGCTGTTGACTATATAAAAAAAACGAACGGAGTAACGCACCATGTAGTAACGGTAACTGAGTTACTGAATTTAAAAAGTAATGCGTTAGAGTACTAGCTACTGCAAAAAATAAAGGCTTTACAGTAACGCGTTACTTTGTAAGTCCCAACACTGGTTATAGGTCCTGCCCTCTTGCCATACACGCCAGGGATTTTGGGCCCCATGGAAATATATCACATTGGGCCCCATCACCAGGCCCAGGCCACACCAACCAAGAACAATTGCTGTAACCACACCTCCAGAACCCAACCCACTCATTTATGCTTTAAATAACTCTACCTGTACAGGCTTGCATCTATCTTGTAGTCCAATACTAACTGCACAATATTTACTGACACTGAGCGGTGAACATATAACACTTATGGGGGGACAGGGCTGCTGAGCCTAGAGATGGATCTGTTGGTCCTGGCACCAGGGGGAGGGACAACTGATTTAGTGAATAGCTGCTAAAAATGTACCTGCATTTACTAAATGTCAGCTAAAAGAGGAGTGAAATTAAAAACCTGTATAGATATTAACAGTACTTAATGTCAGCTTAGTAAAAAAAAAACATAACAATTATTATTTACAATGGACTACGCTTAGCTAACAGACACATTTCCACCACTCATGGACCACACCCACCTTTTCTTTGAAACACTGGGTGACATACTGTCGCCCTTTAGTTCCTCTCTCTTGTCTTTCTCTCCTTTCTTTTCTCTTTTGAAAGCCTGACTTTGTGAGTCGTTGAGACATCGTACACACGTAGGTGCTAGCATCCCTCCTCACATGCTCTCACTCTCTGCTAGAAAGTGCTGCACCACATTTGGAGACAGGACCAAACCATTACATGTAAATAGAAGGGGGTGTTCGAGGCTTTGGATAATTAACTTTTGGAAGAAAATAAGTTAACTTAAACATTTTTTTCTTAATGTTCTAAAATAGTTTGGGCCCCCGTGGTGAGGGTGTTTGGGGTGGCCACTCCCAGCCACCCCCCAGCTCCGCCACTGATCATGGAGTGATGATATAGATACCTATCAATTCTGTGTCTTCTCACGATGTTAGTCGATATGTTGGATTTGCATTTACGATAAGTAATAAGGGTGTTATACCGTGTTTTATGTGCAAACGGCGTTAGCATTTTTTCGCTCGGGGCTAATTCAGAGGCTCAGCGTTAGCTTTGTGTTTTGGTTTGCAAAACAAAAAGAAAAAAAGATCAGTTAGCTGAGTTTCTTCCCGTTACATGGATATGAAACATTCATAGTTTATTAAATATTAAGAAGCCCTCAGACGCTGTTTCCTGCAGATTATGCGTTTTTCCCGTGTATGTGTGTGTTCGTGTGTGTGTGTGTGTGTGTGTGTGTGTGTATGTATGTGTGTGTGTGTGTGTGTGTGTGTAGAGAAAAAGTGACCATTTCGATCATAACACACATCTTGTTTTTTTTGTCATAAAAGATATGCCATGCTATGAAAAACGTGGTCTTCCCTTTAATTGATTTGTTAAGTATTTCTATCTTCTTTGACAATTCATGGGCCTTTTGTGTGCTGATAAATTTATTAAAGTATTATTATTTTAACTGGATTAAGTTCCCATCTAATGACCAGTCGACTCAGTGCCGATGTTTCCTCGTACCTTGCGGCGCAGCGTTGAAACCTTGGACTAATTTGGCTGAATTCTCGCTGAAGAAGCGCTGGCGGTACATGATGCGAACGTCGGCGTGGCAACCGCGGTTCAAAATGTCGGGCGAGTCGCTCATCAGCAGCGAGAAACCGTCGGCCGCCAGAGGACCGAGAGCAGCGTCATCGAGCAGAGAGAAGAGCTGCAAACACACACAGAGGGAAATAAACAGGTCCAGAGTGTGAAAGCTAGAATAATAGTGTTTTATTGTAACACAAGGTTTGACCGTCTTAAAGGTTTCCTATTATACTGTTTTTCATCAGTATATCACAGGTCTCAGATATATCCAGAGCCTGTCTCTGATTGGCTGAAACACCAAACAGATCATTGCAGCATTACCCATAATCCCTCTGTTTCAGCCCTGTTTCCAAAGTGCTGATTCTCTGTCTGTTACTTTAGATGAAAATAAGGAGCCCCTCCCCACGCCCCTCTGAGAGATATCTGGTTACAAAGAACTCAATGGTGCTCTAGGAGGAGGTTCAGGTGATAAGGGGGGGGGGGGGGGGGTACCTTGGTTGGCTGATTGGCTAATGGTTACACAAGACAACACATCGTTATGACATCATAAAGTGGCCAAAATCTGATCAGCTCATTTTCAGACAGGTTTTTATAGAAATGGATCAAAAAGAGAGAGAAACTTTGTTCCTGAAACTTTCAGAGTCTCTTTACACAGAGGGGACACGTGTTGATGTAGAAGAGACATGAAGAAGAGGGGACACATGTTGATGTAGAAGAGACACGAAGAAGAGGGGACACATGTTGATGTAGAAGAGGACATGAGAGAAGAGGACAACATGTTGATGTAGAAGAGACACGAAGAAGAGGGGACACATGTTGATGTAGAAGAGACACTGAAGAAGAGGGGACACATGTTGATGTAGAAGAGACATGAAGAAGAGGGGACACATGTTGATGAAGAAGAGACATGAAGAAGAGGGGACACATGTTGATGAAGAAGAGACATGAAGAAGAGGGGACACATGTTGATGTAAGAAGAGACATGAAGAAGAGGGGACACATGTGATGGAAGAAGAGACATGAAGAAGAGGGGACACATGTTTGATGTAGAGAAGAGACATGAAGAAGAGGGGACACATGTTGATGTAGAAGAGACATGAAGAAGAGGGGACACATGTTGATGTAGAGAGACATGAAGAAGAGGGGACACATGTTGATGTAGGAAGAGACATGAAGAAGAGGGGGACACATGTTGATGTAGAAGAGGACATGAAGAAGAGGGGGACACATGTTGATGTAGAAGAGACCATGAAGAAGAGTTGGGACACATGTTGATGTAGGGAGAGACATGAAGAAGAGGGGACACATGTTGATGTAGAAGAGACATGAAGAAGAGGGGACACATGTTGATGTAGAGGAGACATGAAGAAGGGAGACCATGTTGATGTAGAAGAGACATGAAGAAGAGGGACACATGTTGATGTAGAAGAGACATGAAGAAGAGGGGACACATGTTGATGTAGAAGAGACATGAAGAAGAGGGGACACATGTTGATGTAGAGGATACATGAAGAAGAGGAGACACATGTTGATGTAGGAGAGACATGAAGAAGAGGGGACACATGTTGATGTAGAAGAGACATGAAGAAGAGGGGACACATGTTGATGTAGAAGAGACATGAAGAAGAGGGGACACATGTTGATGTAGAAGAGACATGAAGAAGGGGGACACATGTTGATGTAGGAGAGACATGAAGAAGAGGGGACACATGTTGATGTAGAAGAGACATGAAGAAAGGGACACATGTTGATGTAGAGGAGACATGAAGAAGAGGAGACACATGTTGATGTAGAGAGACATGAAGAAGAGGGGACACATGTTGATGTAGAAGAGACATGAAGAAGAGGGGACACATGTTGAATGTAGAAGAGACATGAAGAAGAGGGGACACATGTGATGTAGAGAGGAACATGAAGAAGAGGAGGACACATGTTGATGTAGAAGAGACATGGAAGAAGAGGGGACACATGTTGATGTAGAAGAGACATGAAGAAGAGGGGACACAGGTTGATGTAGAAGAGACATGAAAGAAGAGGGGACACATGTTGATGTAAGAAGAGACATGAAGAAGAGGGGACACATGTTGATGGTAGAAGAGACATGAAGAAGAGGGGGACACATGTTGATGTAAGAAGAAATGAAGAAGAGGGGACACATGGTTTGATGTAGAAGAGACATGAGAAGAGGGGGACACATGTTGATGTAGAAGAGACATGAAGAAGAGGGGACACATGTTGATGTAGAAGGACATGAAAGAAGAGGGACACATGTTGATGTAGAAGAGACATGAAGAAGAGGGGACACATGTTGATGTAGAAGAGACATGAAGAAGAGGGTGGAGACATGAAGAAGAGGGGACACATGTTGATGTAGAAGAGACATGAAGAAGAGGGGACACATGTTGATGTAGAAGAGACATGAAGAAGAGGGGACACATGTTGATGTAGAAGAGACATGAAGAAGAGGGGACACATGTTGATGTAGAAGAGACATGAAGAAGAGGGGACACATGTTGATGTAGAAGAGACATGAAGAAGAGGGGACACATGTTGATGTAGAAGAGACATGAAGAAGAGGGGACACATGTTGATGTAGAAGAGACATGAAGAAGAGGGGACACATGTTGATGAAGAAAGAGACATGAAGAAGAGGGGACACATGTTGATGAAGAAGAGACATGAAGAAGAGGGGACACATGTTGATGAATAGAAGAGACATGAAGAAGAGAGGGACACATGTTGATGTAGAAGAGACATGAAGAAGAGGGGACACATGTTGATGTAGAAGAGACATGAAGAAAGAGGGGACACATGTTGATGTAGAAGAGACATGAAGAAGAGGGGACACATGTTGATGAAGAAGAGACGATGAAGAAGAGGGGACACATGTTGATGTAGAAGAGACATGAAGAAGAGGGGACACATGTTGATGTAGAAGAGACATGAAGAAGAGGGACACATGTTGATGTTAGAAGAGACATGAAGAAGAGGGGACACATGTTGATGTAGAAGAGACATGAAGAAGAGGAGACACATGTTGATGTAGAAGAGACATGAAGAAGAGGGGACACATGTTGATGTAGAGAGACATGAAGAAGAGGGGACACATGTTGATGTAGAAGAGACATGAAGAAGAGGGGACACATGGTTGAGTAGAAGAGACATGAAGAAGAGTGGACACATGTTGATGTAGAAGAGACATGAAGAAGAGGGGACACATGTTGATGTAGAAGAGACATTAAGAAGAGGGGACCATGTTGATGTAGAAGAGACATGAAGAAGAGGGGACACATGTTGATGTAGAAGAGACATGAAGAAGAGGGGACACATGTTGATGAAGAAGAGACATGAAGAAGAGGGGACACATGTTGATGAAGAAGAGACATGAAGAAGAGAGGACACATGTTGATTGTAAGAAGAGACATGAAGAAGAGGGGACACATGGTGGATGTATGTAAAGCAGACATGAAGAAGAGGGGACACATGTTGATGTAGAAGAGACATGAAAGAAGAGGGGACACATGTTGATTGTAGAAAGAGACATGAAGAAGAGGAGACACATGTTGATGGAGAAGGAACATGAAGAAAGAGGGGACACATGTTGATGTAGAAGGAGACATGAAGAAGAGGGGACACATGTTGATGTAGAAGAGACATGAAGAAGAGGGGACACATGTTGATGTAGAAGAGACATGAACAAGTGGAATAGGTGACCTTTAATAACAGGTGCATGTTTACCTTGTCAGTCAGTGTGGTGAACAGAGGGTGGTATCGGAGAAGTAGAGCTTTGGCAACCTGGAGATAAAATCAATGTTATTGCACTTGCTGCTTTTTAAACCAACAAATACTTCTGTTATTTACAAATGAAATGGATGGTTTGGAGTTTTAAAGTGTGGCTGTATGACGTATCCTTGATAAGTTTGTTTTGTATTGTATTTTGGTGTTGGGATTTTGGTTTGTTTGGAAAAATGTGCTGCTTCCTCGTCTACAGTAGAACATTGCTTTGATGTTGTGTTGGTACTCCTCCACACTAACAATAGATTCCTAGTAGGGATGCTCCGATCGCCGGAATCAGTATCGGCCGATACCGATCGCCGATCCAATCGAGTGGGCGGGGCCTATGGGGATCTTCCATTTAAAGTGATGTTTAAAACTCAGTTAATGGGGCTCATTAAGCGAGCTTGTTTTGCCGCGCACAGAGAAAAGTGTCATGTATTTTACGTCATGTGATCGGCTCTCCGGATCGGCAGAGAGTGAATATCGGCCAATATCGATCGGAGCATCCCTACTTCCTAGAACCGTTCTTCATTAAATCCAAACAATCCCTTTACCTTGCTTTATTGATTGGCAACCGACTGGTAAAAAAGTGAAATGAACTTGTGTATCGTCTAGGGCTGAACGATTAATCGATTTTAAATCGAGATTTGAAATGATGCGATTATCAAATCGCAAAGCCTGCAATTTTTTTTGACTTTTTTTTTTTTTTACAATATATATTTTTTTTAGGGCCGGGACTTTAACGCGTTAATTAAGATTAATTAATTACACAAAAATTAACGCATTTTAATCGCACTTATTTTTGCACCGCGGAACGTTTCTCACTGGATGAGTTTCAGGCGTACCGATTATACTGGAGCACCAACTAACGTTCATGACTTCAGACAACAACAAACCACAGTGAACAACAGTGGGAAATGTTGTTTTAAAAAACGGACGGATGGAAGCGTCGATAAGAGCACGGTTGTGTGCAAATTATGCAAAAAGGAATTCGCATATCACCGCAGCACATCAAGCCTCAAGTATAACCTCAATGCAAAACATATAGCAGCTAGCGTGGAAACTAGCGTGGACGTTAGCCTCTTTTATCGCGTTCACACCAAAAAGAGCCGGTACTAAAATTAGTTCATGAGAACCTTTTTACCCCCACGAAAGTCTCTGCTAGAGAGCAGAGAGCTGCTAGAGAGCAGGGACTTTCGTGCGGCTCTCTTGTGAGAAAAGAGCTATATTTCTGATTGGCTGGGCGGATTGCAAACCACGCCCCGTAAAACTCCCAAAAAGTTTTGTGAAGCCGCCATTTTATTATCCTCGCATTAGCATTATTAGCATTAGCCCAGCGCAGAGAGACTAACTTATGGCAACACAAAATAAAACATGGGAGCGGTGGAGATGAGGAGGTGTCGGCGTTCTAGCGATTTACTCGGAAGGCTTCAGTAGAAGCTGCTGGGACTCCCAGCAGCTTCTACTGAAGCCAGTCCCCAACTCCGGGGACTTCCGGTCGGGGACTTTGGGCGGCAGTATACGCCGTGAAGTGGTTTGCGGCCTGCCAGTAAACCTAAAGCAGAAGAAGAAGAAGTGACGTCAGCGGCTTCATTTGCCTAATCCACCCCCAGGTTCAAAGAGTTCTCATGAACTAAATTCTCATGAACCTTTGTGGGAAAAGTACTGCGGTGTGAATGCGCCTAATGGTATACTAAAATCCATGTGAAAAAAATTGCTTCTCACTGTTCTTAGGTCAAATATTTACATGTGATTAAAAATGCGATTAATTTCGATTAATTAATTACAAAGCCTCTAATTAATTAGATTAATTTTTTTAATCGGGTCCCGGCCCTAATTTTTTTTTCTTCTTGTGTGTCAGTCATCCACACCAATCAGAAGTGCTGTGCTCCACATGTACCAGCCATTGTTAATCAATCAGAATTGGCCCATGATAGAAGGTGATAGACAGATTGATCCAATCACCTGCCAAGTCTTTTTGAAAGTGCCTGCCCTTACAAAATGGCTTCCAATGGAGCTTTCCTAGATGGTTTGGTGAAACAAAGCACCTGAGTCAGGTTAGCAATGCTCCGTCATGTGTTTCTATTACAGGGTGAATCTTAAACTGAAGCTTGACTTTAAAGCAACCCAACGGAAGTTTCATGTAAGTTTAGTTTTTTCACTCGTAGCTCGGGCAGCGGGGAGTGCTAGAGAAACGGGAGCATGTTGATGCGACCTTCCTAGCCGGAGTTATGGCCGTATTTTACAATAAACTTCCGTTGGGTCGCTTAAAAACTAATATCACAATTCGAATCGCAATATTCGTCAGAAAAATCGCAATTAGATTTGTTCCCAAAATCGTGCACCCCTAGTATCGTCACATAACAAATGTCTTAAATGTCTGACTTAATATCTCAAATCTAGGAGAGAAAAATAATATATATATATGTTGCACTGTTGGAGGAGCCTGTGACTTAAGTTTTTAATTGACATATCTACACTGTAGCTAATGTGCTAATGACAATAAAGCCTTGAATCTTGAAGACTTTGCAAACCCACCCAGATCATGAGGGTGAAGGCCTGAGTGTGAACTGATGAAGACGAAGAGTCCAGCTCACTGCAGACCCTCTTCATCGTGCTGTGAATCCGGCTGTCCAGAGAATCACCTGAAGAAGAAACCAAACTGTTACAGACGACTCAATTATCACGTGAGGGACTCAGTTTTGGAGGAAAAAGCCAGATTTTGACCCAAACTCACCGTGTGGTTTCTTGTTCAGCAGACCAGAAAGGCATTTAGCAGCCGAGGTGTAGGAGAGAGGGTGGAGGACGGAGCAGCTCATCTCCTCCAGAGCTGACAGAAGCTCGTCCACCCGAGGAACCTCCACCTAAACAAGAACCAAGTTTTTCAAGCCATCTTGACTAAATGGCACAAAAACACGGATGCATACACATTGAAATACAGACAAATAAATAATTGCAAGAAGCCTTTTTTCAACATATATTATAGATATTGTTTGTCTGCATT